>NC_079453.1:29331307-29353807 GCF_903798145.1 Danio aesculapii | reverse complement strand
TGATCTGTAAAAAACATCTCATAGTTTTTTTTTTTTGACATGACCAAAAAAAAAAAAAACATTAAAACATTTAGAATATGAATAAAACAATGTCTGGTGTGAGTAAAAGTTCTTAAGATGAAATATTTCGTTTGTCAAAGACAAAAAAAGTATTGTAATTGCAATAGACAGCAGATAATCTAGCAAAAGTGCTAGAGCAAGCCTGAAGATTTATAAAAACATTAGGCATCAGCGATCATATGGCTGCTGCTAAACATTTTATGAATACAATGAGTTTCCCTGATTTATCTTATTGTGCCACAAGCTGGTCCCACACAAACATTACAACATTAAAACCTTTGCATATCATCTATAAAAAACTGTCAAAATTTAGCTAAAAAGCCAAGGAGCTATCATTACTGTAACTGTATTGCACAAAATAAATGACTAACATTCGACAGTTTCTTCTATTATGCTGATGTATGTTTAATGTATGAAATATTTAATGATCTTGCACCACCAGCTCTCACACAATGTGTGATTGTCTGCAAGGACAATATAAGACAGACTAGGTCATCGGTTAGAGGTGATAGTTCAGTTAAACTCACGAGGACTGTTTTTGGACAATCAAGTTTTCTGTCAGAGTAGCAGAAAGATGGAATAAAATACCAGCGCATATCAGAGAGAGTAACACTTTTAATAATTTTATGACTTGATGTCATTTTATTGACTATGATGTATTGTACTGTAAGTGTATATTGTATTATTTTTTACTGTTAAACTTGTTACAACTTCCTGCCCGGGGACTACATATGTAAATTAGCTTTATACTGTAGCTAACTCTGGCACAACATGTCATGTTTTACATTGTCCCTGTATAAATAAATAAATAAATAAATAAATAACTAAAAATAACATATAATAATAAAATATAATAATCTACAGACTAAAAATACATAAACAGGGTATATGCAGGAATCCTAAAGGTAATTTCAATATATTTTTAAGACTTTTTAAAGACCATCTCAGGATATTTTAAGACCTCATCGCCACTTCAAGTTCTAATCAGTATCCAGTAAACCTTTAACTTAATAAACAGTTGTTAATAAACAGTTGTAGTTAAATAAATCAATGAAGTACAAGCATGCAACAGAACTCAGATAACCTCGAAAGAAACAAAGCTTAAAAGAATGAATTACATGGTTGTTTTCAGCGACAGGCTTCAGCCACTGTTTAAACTCGTCTTTGTCCAACCAGGAGTATGCAAACTTATATTTTCCCATTTTGCTGTCTGTTTCGCTCTATGGTTTCTTTATGTGTATAGAGCATCACATCACCTTTACACCTTTATCGCAAATTATGTGACATAACCTGGACTATAGAGTCAATCTAGGGCCACATATATGCAAAATAAAAGAAAGTTTTGCAAACAAAAGATAAAGTATTGAGCAAAAAAGATAAAAAATTATAATAATAAATGCAAATCTCCAAAAATCGCCAAGCGAAAATTAATTTAAGAAATTCAAATTATTTTGCTAATAAAAATAAAGAACTAAAATTAAGTTTTGAGAACTGCAACTAAAAATCAAGCAGTGCAAAAAAAATAAATAAATAAATATTTGCAATTTATAAAAAAAACTATATGTATTTGCAAAACATTTTTTAATACATTGCCTTTACAAAACCTGTCCAGTCGATTGCAATTCTCATTTTGTTTGGTTTTTAGTCAACCGTGAGTTTGAGATGCTGTTTTCACTTTGCAGGTTTCAGCGCGTTTCACTTTGTGGCCCTGATTTGACAAGGGGGCACAGTCAAGGGAACTTGGGTGTTTACGGCAGGCCCGGTCCGGTGATACTGTGTCTCCAGGTGATGATGTCGCTTAAATGGAGGCAAGTCCGGGTCTGTAAACGCCCAAGTTCCCTTGACTCCGCCCCCTTGACAAATCAAGGCCACAATGTAAAACATGTCCAATTAAATTGCAAATATTTTATTTATTTATTTATTTTTGCTCTGCTTTATTTTTGTTTGCAGTTCTTTTTTTGTTTGCAAATTTCTCAAAACTTAATTTTCCCTTTGAGGTCTTTATTTTTGTTAGCAAAATTTTTTTTTTTTTTTCAAAACTTAATTTACCCTTTGCGATTTTTGGAGATTTGCATTTATTTATTTGCTCAATACTTTACTTTTTTGTTTGCAAAGCTCCTTTATTTTGCAACTATATATGGTCCTAGATTGACTCCATACTGGACGGATGAGCTTGGCCGGACACGCCCCGGCCCGAACCAATCGTGTGGATATATTTATGCTTTTTTTGAGTCAAACACTTCGGACAAAGCTTGAATAAAATTTAAGACCTTATAAAAACCCGATTAAGATATTTAATACCTTTTAAGGGCTTTAATCTCATAATTTATTTATCAACTTTTAATATCCTGTGGACTTCCTGATAAATAAAACACTTAAAAGTGCATTTTGGGTGTTTTCTTCATATTAAAAGCCAGAAAGCTCAAATTCTAAAATTTAACTGGTGCCTGTGGTGTCTAGCTTTAAATATACGGCCAATTTTATTACCCAAAATGACTACACGCCAAACATACCATCCGGCATTCCCCAAGTCATCGTTTTTCCCACTGCATCCCTGTTTACAGTGGTGGATCTCAGAGGTCACATTTGTTGTAGATGGTAATGGCTGGTGCTGAGGCTGCTTTGGCCCCAGTGGGGTAGGGCTGGAGTGATTGACACCGGGATGTGTATTATTTTCACATGAGTGGATTTGCAGTGGAGGGAAGGGTTGAGGAATAATGCATTAGAGCACTCTAATCTGGTTAGGCTAATCTCAGTCCCCACTGCTGAGCTCTGAGAGTGTGAGAGAGAGAAAGAGGGATGCTGGGGGAGATGCTTAAGTAAAGGGAATGTCAGATGGAGACCCTCAGGTTGAATGATAGATGAATCTGAATGAACTGATCCGTTCTTTAGGGCTGACTGTAAACGTGTGCGACAGCGTGGTTGCGGATGAGCAAAGTGCAATGTCATTAAACACCTGATTCGTGAAGGAAACATCTGCTATTAATTGAACACCCTTTTGGAGTCGTTTTAAAACGTTGTGACACAAAAGGGACACATCATAGGGCTGTCCAAAAATATATATTTTGCAAAAAAAAAATAATGTTAACATTTTTTTAATAAATGCTTGTTTATAATCATTCATTCATTCAATCATTTTCTTTTCGGGTTAGTCCCTATATTAATCTGGGTTCGCCACAGCGGAATGAACCGCCAACTTATCCAGCATATGTTTTACGCAGCAGATGCCCATTTCAGTTGCAACCCAGTACTGGGAAACACCCATACACACTCATTCACACACAAACACACACACACTACGGCCAATTTTGTTTACCCAACTCACATATAGAGCATGTCTTTGGACTGTGGGGGAAACAGCCGCACCCGAAGGAAACCTACATCAATACAGGGAGAACATGCAAACTCCACACAGAAATGCCTACTGGCTCAGGTGGGACTCGAACCAACAACCTTCTTGCTGTGAGGCCACATCATGATATTTTATTACAGCATTTGTTTATTTTAGTTAATAAAATAGGGTATTGAGTAGTTATTATAAATAGAACATTTGGTCTTAGAAGCTATAATATGGGATTATTATAGACTAAGATTATTATAATGAGTTTTTGACATTTTTAACAACTGTATTTTCACTGAAATATCAAGAAAATACATAAAAATAATACATAAATAAAACTGACTTTTTAAAAATGATACAATGATGTTATACTATTTATATTGTATCAAGTATTTCTAATTAAACTTTTTGGATAGTTTTTATGTTTTAAAAGTATGTCAGTAATACAGTTAATAAACATAATGAGAATCATACTTTTTGATTTTATATATAATACAACTTTAACTATTGACAATAAAGTTAACTTACAATAAGCAATACCTTTGTTAAAGTATTTCCTAAGATTTCTTACTCACAATGATACAAATCATCATTGTTAACCAGGGCTTGACATTAACACCCGCCAACTCGCCAAATGTGGGTAGATTTCAGCTGTGGCGGGTAAGACAGCCGCTCCCACTGGACAATTTTTAATTTGGAGTTTTCTTAAAAGCAGGGTTCAACATTAAAGATATACTAATATGTGTGCAAATGTGATCTTAGAATCTAGAGGCAGCACGACTGACAAAAAAAATTGTATTCGCACGAGCAAAAGAAAGCAGGTGAATAGCAAATGAGAGGATCACTCGCGCTCACAGATGACGTGATGCGCTCAACTGTTAAAATAGCATGCGCGCTCCATTTTGCGCTAAGCAGCCATGCCTGGAAACTCAATTGGTACGATCATTTCGTATTAGCCCCTTTCACACAGTCTCTAAACGGCTGCTCTTGTATTTGTAAACATAGAAGGGGTTGAGCCTTTGTTGATGGTTTGACTTTTATTTAAAGCTTTAGCATTCATGCAGCTGCTTTTCTCCAAGAGACATCTAAAGGCAGAAGCGCGAACTGCAGCTAACTGTTTACACATTTGACTACATTTCTAATTCTGTGGTATTGTGAACAACTTCGATGAAAACACATGGAGGAACACTTTAGCATGTCGAGATGTACATAATATGTGTGTGTTGTCGCTCACAAGCTGCTTCACGTTCACATGTGTCAAGCAACTGAAGCAGAGCTTGAAGGTAAACAAAGAGCGGTTTATCATAAGCATTTTATTGATGATTATTTACATAGTTGGCATTCAGAAGGAACACAGAAACGTTGTCTGACTAACATCTAGCAGCTAAATATGTCTGGGAAAATATTCAAAGGCTTTTATTTTCATAAACAGCTGATTGGCTGGAGTGGACGTTTCACGTCAACGCATTGTAAACGTGAACATGCTCTTTCCGGCAATTTTTCTTCTGCGATCACACAGAGCAGCATTCAGAGCTGCAAATTACCGGTAATATTACGACTTCTCTTTCCGGAAAATTCCCAGAATGAATTTAACGGTGTTTTTAAAAAGGGCCTGCTCACACATAATCCCTTTCTGGAAAATTGCCGGTAATTTTCCGGAAAGGTCTGAATGTGTGAAAAGGGCTATTGAAATAGACTTGACAAAAGGTGATCTCGTGTACCCACAGTCCTGTGCTTTCAAGAACTCCAGATTTTTTTTTAAATGTCTTATTGTAAGCAGCAGCGTTCACGGTTTTCACTTTAACCATTCTTTGAACAGATTATTAATAGGCCTAACACTAACACGATCCTACTTTCATTATCACACACAGTGTTTTTCACCTGCTTTCTTTTGCTTATAGTTATTTTTGTTAATATGTTTTAATTATATTTGCTTACAATAAGATTGCTTTAACAGGAGATTAACTCCCCAATTAGTTAACTGGAAATATTTAGCCATGACACAGACTGAGCATTGTTTTAGATACATGACAATACTTATAAAATTTTTAAAGAAAAGTTTTGTTGAATAAAAAGTGCATGTATACAACTATATTTTGCTTGTTTGACACATTATTTAAAATGTATTGCTAATAAATATTTTTTTTATTTTTAGTGTGGTCAGAGACAAATTTGGTAAATCCTTAATTTTGAGCTTTGAAAAGTCATGTGAAATGAAAACTAATTGCAGTGCAACACTACGAAACCACAACCCATTTGCTCATGCTCACTGAGCAAGGGCACACACAACACACAATAAAGTAAAATGCGTGTGGAAATGCATTTCATAAATCCATAAATCCATTAGTGAAAATGGCGAGTGGCTAGTAATGTTGTAAATCTACTGGCGAAAGTTGCTGGTGATCAAAAAAGTTAACGTCAAGCTCTGTTGTTAATCAATGATAGCATGTTGAGTAATAATGATAAAAACTTAAGATGTATTTTTATTTATTCCATCTCATCAAAGTGTGATCATAGATATAGATTGTATAGATATAGTTGCAAGATTAATATGGAATAACATACTAACTAATCTTGCTATATACCTACAAAAATGATCATACTTTGATGAGATTAACACATGAGGCAGATCTGTGCATTATTCACTAGATCTGAAATCATTTAAACTGTCACTATGGGAATTTTCAAGTGAAACTGAGTCTTTCCCTGCCTGCTAAGCTGAGGAAAACCGCTCATTGCCTTTCCACAGACAAATACAGCAAAATGGAGTTCATATCTGCATCCCTATTTACCATCCAGATATGGAAATGAATATCAGGAAAGACAGATTGAAAGGAGTCTGACTTGGAAATGAGAGTGAGATTTTTCATTACCGTCACAGAGCACCTCATGTGGGTCGGACTCCATCATTTGAATGTGATTGGTTATGCACTGAGGGGGAAAAAAAGCACATTAGGGATGGGGCTTTCCTCTTATTTTCATTTCTTTTTTAACTCCTGAGGTCTGAAACCTTGAGTTTTTGACAAAGACGAGAAGGCTAAAGCGCACATAAAAAGATTCACATTTTTGGCCTAAATACTCTAAATACGACACATGCAAAATACCTTTCTTCAAGTGAATCTTCTTCCCTCCTGTGTTTTCAAACTTCAGAATGCAAGTGTGGTATCAAAATGCAAAAGGGTTTCATGAATGGACTGAGCGACTGGTTTTGGTATGTACGTCTCATGTGTTGATTCGTCTGGCTATGGTTAGTTTGTCACAGCCTTTTAATTTGATACAAGAGCCAATTAAAACTGGCCCGGAGACATCAAGGTCAAATGGTAACCAGCAGGGTCGTTGCCATGGAAATTATGAACAGCTGCTCTTCCATAATGCAAAATGAAACCCGGTGTAATTGCCGGGAATGGGAAATCTTATCCGATTATCAAAGTCAAATTGATTTGAGCCCGCCACTACTGTAAGCTACATCAGTTCACATTTTACAAAAAGGGGTCAGACCTGAAATTAAACCAAGCAATGTATATAAAAAAATAACTGCTAGTAGATGTTTGATGATATTTCAAAATGCCATATATCATGGTGCATGATATTGTTATTGTGTGCTCTTCAACATACTGTGAATAGTGCTTTATTATTTTAATGGTTAGAACATTTTGATGGTAATATTTGCACTGGTGTTCATTACAGCACAAAAAAAATGCTTGAAGAATTAATAGGCTTTTTATTTTTTAAGCATAAACAGTTTCATATGTTAAGTTGACCTGTAAAATGTCTGAGATAGTGATTTAAAATGCTCGGATTTGTAAATATTCCTTTCCTATATTCTTTTAATAATTCTTTCACTTATTCCTTTTGCTGCTTGTTCAAACTATTTATTTAAAATAAGTTTAAACAACACAATTCGTAAGTTTAGGGGGCACATCTTAACTGTTTTATGTTCAATCCACTTAAATTTGTAAAAACGATTAAGTTAACAATCGATTTTTGTTGGGAAAACTTGAAGGAATAGTGTGGAACCCAGCATTTTTACAGGGTTCATAATAAGATTCAATTTGTTAACATTAGTTAATTAAACTAAACAGATGATGAAAACAAATTCTAAAAACAAAAGTTGTAACTGTTTTATCTGATAGAGCTAATAATTAATACAGTTCTTAGAAATTATTTAAAATGAGTTAAAACAACACAATTCTTAAGTATTTTGCGGGGATAACTTAACTGTTTTATGTTCAATTCACTTAAATTTGTAAAAATGATTTAGTCAAGTTAATCGATTTTTGTTGGATCAACTTAAAGGAATTGTGTAGAACCCAGCATTTGTTTCAGGGTTTATAGTAAGACTCAATTAGTTAAAATTAGTTATTTGAACAAAAGCAGATGATGAAAACAACTTGTAAAAAACTAATTGTAGCCGTTTTCTTTGATAGTGCAAAAAAATTAATTTATATATAAAAAAAACATTAACATCTTATGTAACACTTTACTTTAAATACTAATTCTCACTATTAACTACTGGCATATTACTTGCTTATTATTAAGTTATTAGCTGTTTATTAGTACACAAAATCCTGGTTGCCTTAAATTTTTTAAGCTGAGTCATATTAACCAAATGGGTCTATTGAACTTATATTATGTTTAACTGATTTAAAACAGTTTGCTTATAAAATTAAGTTAGAACACGATTAACTTAGTTTAATAAGTAACAATGACCTTAAAACATATGCTGTCAAGACTTACTGATCACGTAATTTTTTACAGTGTACTTAAAAAGTATGATGTTATTCTACATCCCTAATCCTATTACCTTACCACCTCTTAATGAGCAAAACAATGAGTACTTTATTGAACCAAAAGTCTGTTAATAGCAAGAATAAAATAAAGAGTGAGACAACTTCGGTAAAAAATGTAGTACTAATGCATTTAATTACCCATTTATAATGCTTTAGCAACTTAACTCATTTGACTCAAACTGAAATTGAATTATTTACTCTGAACATTTATGTACCAAAGGAGTTCACCCAAAAATTAAACTTATTTACTTACCCTTTACTTGTTCAATTTGAATCACTTTTTTGTATTGAACACAAAAGAAGATATTTTGAAGAATGCTGGTAGCTGATACCCATTCAGCTGGGGTGCTGGAAAAAATCTGCAAAATAACGACCGTTAAATTACAGAAATTTACTGCAAAATAACAGAGGTTGAACTACAGAACTTTACCAGAAATTTTAATTTAAGTCAATTTCTGTCATTTAATGTCCGTTACTTAACAATAAATTTCTGTAATTTAACGGCCCCCTGCTGCTGGAAATAAACCATGAAATTACATATTTTTTTAACAGTGTACAATGGAAGTCGATGAGTACCAGCAACCAGCATTCTTCAAAATAGGCATGGGCAGGTATAAGTTTCTGACTATATGATAACCTTTGATAAAAATATCACGGTTTCACGGTATCACAATATTGTGTTTACTGCTGTAGAATAATTTCTTTTTAAATCTTTTAGTAAAAAAAAACAAAAAAACAATAGCTATTTTCCACATGGAACACAATATATAAAATTTTTGAAAATATTTGTAATATTTTGGAACAGAAAACATGCCAGGCTATATATTTAAAATAAACAATTGACTTCTACTATCTTAATTAGCTTCAAAAACACAGATTTCTTTACAACACATTAAAAAAAAACTTTAAATATACTTTAGAAACGGTATAACAAAACATTTTCATGGTTTTAATACCTAGAATTTTCCAAACCGTGGTAAACCTTGAAACCAGTTATAGTCCCATGCCTACTTCAAAATATATTATTTTGTGTTCAACAGAAGAAACTCATAAAGGTTTACAACCAGATGAGGCAGAGTAAACAGTGTGGTACATATTGGGGTGAACTATCTCTTTAAACAAAAATAAAGAGATCTTTATATATTATATATATGTTAAAGTAATCCTTTATTGCAGCTTATGTCAATAACGTAATACGTATTTCTGATGCTTTCATATGCCACTAATAAACCATTGTGAAAAACAGGTAGATGAATGCTAGGTTGGCAGAACTTGGGCATCAGGCACAATGTTGATATGCCACACCACACTCTTTAGCATCTGTGTCCGCTAATGAGCTGATTTCTCTACTGTTTTATCTAATCTCCCAGGATAGGCCATTAGCATCTCCAAAGAGAGGGAGAGAGAGAGAGAGACTCCAGCTATATTAAAAGCAATAGCACGCGCTATTGATGGCCACAGCCAATAGCAGGGTAGCACTAACACTCTCCCGGCTAAAAGCTTGCGCTAATAGGTCCCTTACGGCAGCAGGATGGCAACAAGGCGGAAAAGAAGGCGAGAGGTTAATTTGGTCCTGCCCAGGTGAAGCAGCCAGTCAACCCTCGTAGATTTCTGCTTCCCCTCCTCTCTACTCCAAACACTTAATGATTATTAACATGCTTCAAATGCTTAAGGAGCGCTGGGAGTCTCGCTCACTCTCTGGCGCACTGGAGCGCGAGGGGAAATCATTATGCTAATGAGCCTGCCGCCGCTGTTTTTATTTCCTATAATCACCCGGCGATCTTCAGGGACGAGCGGCGCTACACACACACACACACACACACACACAATCGTTCTGAGCTTTATAAATATTTCCCCTTTTTCTAGCCACATTTTTTTTCAAAGGAAGAACAAAGGCGCTTGTGCGTTTATAAGAGGGCCTGTGTCTGCACGAGGAGCGGGGAAATGAATCGAATGCCACAGAGTTACTCGCTGTTAGCTTTGTCTGTGACGTCTGGATGGGCTTTTTTGAAGTCGTGCGTTTAGCAATAATATAGCAGCGATCAGATAGACTCAGATGGTGGATATTCAACCATTTTTTATTGGGAATAATTGCTGCAGCTTTTCTAACATTTCCGGGAACTGTGGAGAATCTAGAATGTTGTAATTAGCATGTGCAGTTTTAGCACAAATTTTAGACTGAATTTTGGTCGGTGAAAAATTTTTTATATTATCACCAAATATTAGATTTAATGTTCCTCTCTATAGCTTTTTTTCCAATTGGGACAGGTTGTTTTGAGAAATAAATTAGTTTTATTAAAAAAAAAAAAATCTTTTTATCACAGTAGGGGTGGTCGGGGACGAACGTAACGTGGGACTAGGGATAAGCGATTTGGCCTAAAATCAAAATCTCGATTGAACATTTTAACGCGATTAATGTTATGATTAATAAACGATTATTTTCACTTATTTATTAATTTTCTTTTCGGCTTAGTCCCGTTATTAACCTGGGGTCGCCACAGCGGAATGAACAGCCAACTTAAACTATTATTTTATTCACTGATTTAATTTTTGTTCACTAGGTATGCAACGATTCTCGGTAAAAAAAAAAAAAAAAGCATATTGTCCCGTTGTCCTCCCACAGTTCAGTGCATCCTGTGATCCGCGGTTCAGAATATGCATTTTTATATTGGTTTCTTAATAAAACAATTGCAACAAAGCAGTTCCGCCATGCAAATCTACAGTCATATGTGTGAAGCTGTTGTTGTTGCATTGTTTGTTAACCAATGAATATGTTTATTGTTCTTTGAATTGTTCTGTAGGCATTTTTTTCTAAGCATAGTACAAACCGTACCATACCAAAACCGTGACCCTAAAACCGTGATACATACCGAACCCTGAGTAGATTGAACCGTTGCACCTCTATAGTTCACTGATAAGTTTTGTACATTAAATATGCTCACATATTACAAGTGAGAGATTTTTAAATGAAGGAAGCGTTACTTTGTTTTAAAATAACTGAAGGAAACACACACTGTCTACTTTCTATGATTATTTATTGAACAACATCGTTGAACAACTGTAATTAAAACCCACATTGCCTAAAATGAACAGTCAGTTTTTTCTTATAAAAAAGGTAAAAAATAAATAACTTGCACTTTTTTTTAAACAAAATTTATTATTTTCAAAGTTTTTTATATTAAAAGTAGAAAATCAGCAGTATCTCTTCTAAATAAAACAACTCTTGTATATCCTGTAAATAATATTTGAAACACTGCATTTCTTGAATCTTCTGTAAACAAAAGTTTTAATGTAAATAATAATTTTATTGTAATAGAAAACATGCCGTCTCAAGGTATCTCTGGCACAGCTTCCAATCATCGTCAATGTAGTGCAAAAGTGTGATGTGTAGTTACATTTTTTTGAAAGGTGCGTGGATATGCAACTAAATGAAGGCTGCGCCAGACACTACCTGTGCGTTTGATGCAGAAGTATAAATCAGCCTTAACAGAGCAGGGTCACGTGACTATATATGCGGTATAGGGAAAGTAATTGAAAAAAATTCACCGATTATAGGTTCTGAATGTCGATTTCCATTACTTTTTGATTAATCGCCCAGCCCTATGTGGGACGAAAGTCACAAAGCAATTTTCTCGAAGCCCTGACAACATTTGCTTTCCAGGCTATGACAGCACATTCACCATGGAACCGTTGATGGAGCTGCCAAATATCACCTGATTTCAGGACCGTGTCCTGTAGTTAGCTTCCAATTTCCTTTTTTAAGTGCAAAAAGTCAATAATTGTAGCAGCGCTTTTTTCCTTATGACAAGACGTGTGTCTCTTTTTATGTGTCTCACTAATAATCAATCTACAGGTTATTTAGTGCAATAACACATCCTTAAGTATGAAATCTGTGAGTTTTTCTGTTTAAAAGTAAATCAGGTTTAAATGGCAAGTGTTCCTGGGGGGACGAAAGTAACACTGTTATTTATGTCCCACTACTAATATTCATACCTCTTTTTTTTATTATTCCACATTAAAGTTTGCATTGTTTAGATTTAGATGTTTTATAAATTTAGTGCGAATTGCCAAAAAAAAAAAATGTAATCAAAAACTTTTGATTTTTTTTCCATTTTGCATTTTTTGATTAGTTTTGAAGCATTTCATAGAACTGAATTTTTTATTTAAAATGCAGTTTAATATATTTTTGCAAAAATAAAGGACAAACTATGTTAACATAAACATGTCATAGTCAGATATATTTAAAATAAACAATATTAAGCTAGTAAATCTAGCAAATATTGTTGTAACGTTTGACCCACTCGTGTGTTACTTTCATCCCTGCTGATGGGGTCAAAAATAACAACGTGCAACCTTTGTATAAAGTGAAGTTATATTGGAGTTTTTCTACACTGATACAAAATTACACCTGATTTTCAGTCCACTGTTGTAAATTAGTAACCACAGCAAAAAACTGCTAAAAACGTTATCTTTTAAAATAATACACATCCGTCCCCACTCTCCCCTAGCAAGACTTAGGCCCAACCCCAATTCTACCCCTTAGCCCTTCCCCCTACCCCTAGTTTTGCGCGTTCATATGAAGGGGTAAGGGTGTTCCAATTCTATTTAGCTTGATTTTTTAGGACCACACTCAAAAACAAAGGGTAAGAAACTTTCCCAGAATACACCATCTACAACAGCAACATGGCTGCACACGCAAAAAACAAACAAGCAACAAACAAGCATATGTTTTATTACATTCATAACCGTAATACATTCATAACCATTTGTGTTTTACCAATATGCTTTTTAAAAAAATCTAAAATACAAAAAACTAAATATCCATAATCCATAATAATAAACCTGTATAGCTGCCCCACAACATACTTTCACATCTGTCACCCAAAACCCTGTCAGAAAAGTCTAATGGCTGTGAATGTGCTTTTTAAAGGTATAATGTTAATGTTGTTTTGTGTGTTTACATAGATGAATATGGCCATGTGTAAATGCACAGTACAGTTATGAGCTCATTGCCACATTAGATCGTTAAATGATAACATGATATCGTTGCCTTCGGTGATTTCCTGAAGATAAATACCAAATAACATGCAACTGCAGCAGTCGCCAACGTCGATCTCATATGAAGTAAGAGATCGCGATGACATATGATGACGTGCGCAGGTGTTGTAGTGCTGTCCCATTTCCTAGGGGTAAATTTTGTAGCCCTTCCCCTTCACACTCTGCTTTAAGGGCCGAGGGGAAGGGGAACAAAAATAGAATTGGGATTGGGCCTTAATGTTTAACATGGGAGATTGTTTTGAAATGAATTTACTTTTTGAAAAATGTCCATAAGCAGTTCTTGTTGAAAGTATGTTGCCAAAAGTATTCAAGTCAATATAAAATGTACAAAGTT
The DNA here is from genome assembly GCF_903798145.1 of Danio aesculapii. Classification (NCBI taxonomy): domain Eukaryota; kingdom Metazoa; phylum Chordata; class Actinopteri; order Cypriniformes; family Danionidae; genus Danio; species Danio aesculapii. Next base: position 29,340,225 of record NC_079453.1, on the reverse strand, counting down.
ATTCAAAAATTAGCTAATGAAAATAAAAATATACTGGTGCATGATCTACAATCGAGGAGGCTTGCGATTAATCAGTTCTAAAAAAAAGAATATAATCCCAATTAAAGGAAAAACAAAGCTGGTCATTGACCTGGAACACCACAAGTGTAACAATGGGATGTTTTTATACTCTGTGAGCAAAATCAATAAGCTTCAGCCCAATGTGGAAAAAAATCACCTGAATGCAACATGAGGGTTTAAAAAAGGGATTAAAAAGGGAAATTTGTCTCAGAAATGCAAACCTTTTTGTTTTGGTAATGACTTCTGTGTGAAATGTCCTCAATACAGCATAACACTATTGACAATAGACAGCAAACCCCTTTTCCGTCCAAATTCTGGCTAATGTAGCCGCACCTTCAGCAGCAGTTTGGCTTATTAAAAAAAGATTGGGTTGTTTTAGTCGAGCCGCTAAATGCGCTGAGCTCTTCAGCAGCTCTTGGGGTAATTCAGACCCCTCTAGAGCTACACTAATGAGGGGATAATAGCCCCTGTGAAATGTAAATAAAACTCAAATCCCCTCACAGAGGGAGAGGAGGGGCCAGATGGAGCGACTCTCTCTCTCTCTCTCTCTCTCTCTCCATTGGCTTCATCCTTCACTCATATACATCACGTCTTCTCCATTATCAGCCGGCTGGAATTTTAGCCAGTGAGCTTGGGAAAATTATATGCATTTGGTTTACTCGTAACTTATTTCACACACTTTTCCCTCAGGACGGCAGGGGGAATCTGGTACCTCTAAAGACGCTGTTGATAAACAGACGCTACAGGGAAGACCCAATCCCTTCAATTGATTTTTTTAAACACATTATTCATACATCCGGACTGGCTCAAGGGTGAGATAGGCTGACAGAGGCATTTGAAGTGAGCTGAATTGATAGGAGCAGGGGACCCGCAGTAATGTATTATGCATTATAGACAATGATCAGCCATTACAAATCACCTAAGGGCAGGCAATAGATTGAGTTCTCCGGAATATCTGATAAAGCGCTGCTTTGAGGAGAACAAACACACACTGAATGGATTTACCATCGTTCAGAGCTTTCGCCCCAGCTTAGAATGCATCGCTACCCGCAGGGCAAAAGAATGCTGTTACCTTTCTCCTTTAAAAATAAACAGTATAAGCAACTTGTATGGGTCTCTCAGTCAAGGTCTTACTTTGCGGTGGAGCTGCTGTTGACAGGGGGGCTTTTAGTTTCACTACAAAGCTTATAAAACAAAAGATTGCGTACAGATGTACCTGACTTTGACCGGTGGATGTCTTTGTAAATTGATTGCCAGTGAAGTGCAGCACACTCCTGTAGGGAGAAAGAAAAAAACGGAAGTCACAATTCTCAAAGTGAACGGCAGAAATGCCAATTCATCAATTGATACATTTGTAATTATGGAGGCTCTCGCTAAGCCACAGGCTCAGTATAAATCCTTCAGAGCATTCGTTCCGACAGAGATGGAGGCGTTTCCACATCATTAGTGGCGGGGCAGAGAGCCGAGAGCCCCGTCGAGCTCTCTCACACACACTTTTCCATCGGGCACAGATGGGGAAACATTCCCCTCATCCGAGGCACGAGCAACCTGTTTGTTTCCAGGTGGAATTCTTCCTCTGAGACTCTCTGGATAGCACAGCCGTTTACCTTTCTGCTCAAGCGTAACGCCACAGAAGATGCCAAGACTACTTATCTAGACTACTGTGATGTGTAGTACCACTTATTTTTAATGCATGCCCATGCTTTTGTTGTTAATCTTGTGCGCAGGCTATAAAATATATATTTAAGGGATGTGACTTTTTTTTTTGCTTGCAGAGTAAAAAGATATTAAAAAGACAAATTGAACAAAAATATGGAAAAAAGTGCTTTTAGAAACAGGAAATGCTGCAAGCGTGATGGCAGCATGTAGTGTTCATGAAAAAAAAATGTAAAAGTAACATAGTCTCTTAATAAATGAACAGATATGCCCAGAATGAGTAATGCCCACCAGTTAAACAATACAATTGTTTTCAGCTGTATGATCATTATTACTTGCTCTGTGCAGAGCCAATTTACTATTAAGAGCAGAGGCAGCCTTGGGGCTCTGAACAAGATACTCAAGTGAAATAAAATAAGAACCCTTATGCTATGAACTAGGAATCATATCGTATGTGCAGGCAGGAAAGAGCATTCTGTGATTTCACAGTTTACAGACAATATTTTACTAGAGTTCCTCTGCTCCGATTCTTTTCTGTCTTGTATTAATGTATTCAAAATGCATTAATCATTCAAGTTATGCAGAAAAGAGACTTGAAAATACTTTTACCGTTATATTTCTTTTTATTTCTGAAAAAAAAGCTATCTAACACAATAAAGAAAAAAATATACAAAAATACATTATTGGAAAAAAACATTTAGGTGTTTCACAACTTAAAGTTAATAAATGTATTTATTTTTTTAACATAATTTGACTTTTTATGACAACTTACTGTTGTAAACAAGGTTAGTTTAGTTTAAAAAATGCATGCGAATAAATGTTGATTAAAAAGATAATTATAAACTAGATAAGCTGATGACAATCTATGTAATTTAAAATAATTCCGCATAGGACGTGCAATACAGTGTCGTTTCTAAAAAGGTTCAAAATTGCTCAAATGACTTTGCATGTTGCTAGAATGTCTCTAGCCTTAACAGCTCTACACTAGCACCTTTCCAGCTGGTTTTATCACATAACTAATTATCATGTTGCTAACATTAGCATAGATTGGTATGTTGCTAGCATGTTTCTATCATGTTTAACATTTACTAGTATCCCACATAAAAATATTACAGTAATAATTAGTAAATACTATAATGTTTTGTACCATACTATTCATTCATTCATTTTCTTTTCGGCTTTCTTTTCTAATGCTCTGCACTAGCACCTTTCCAGCTTGTTTCATAGTATAACGAATGTTTTAGCATGTTGCTAACAATTTTTTTTTTAACATAGATTAGTATGTTGCTAGCATGCTTCGGGCATGTTTAACATTTACCAGCATCCCACATAAAAATATTATAGCAATATTTAGTAAATACTATAGAGTTTTGAACCATTATATTCATTCACTCATTTTCCTTTCGGCTCAGTCCTTTTATTAATCAGGGGTTACCACAGCGGAATAACCGCCAACTTATCCAGCATATGTTTTACACCCATACACTCTTGCATTCACATACACTACAGACAATTTAGCTTAGTCAATTCACCTATAGCCATTGGTGTGATGTCACAAATTACAAATATTCAAATTAGTAGTCTTTCTTAGAAATTGTAATTTACTAAGTAGTTTTAAAAATGTGTACCTTTATTTTCCCTTGAGTTTAGTGCTGTGTCTGTACTTTTACTCCACTACTTTCCTTGAACTTGCAGTCACTACTTTATTTTTTCTTGTCTATGGAGATTAGATAAATCAGTCCTGTGATTCCTGTCCAATCAAATCGCACATTGAAGGTAAATCACATCATAATGAACTACCTTAAGACATGGGCGATTTATAATTGCAGCGAACTGTTTGGAAGCATTAAAAGTGTCCAAAAAAAGTCCAAAATCTCTACTTGCATTGACCCAGAGACTGTTTAGATGCATGCCACTGATGATAAAATAACAGGTGTTAACTGTATGATGACCGAAATGCCCTTAAACACCCAACAGGCACAGGGCATCAACATGACGCCAGATTAACATCGTACCCCAACGTCATGGGGACGTTGCATTTTATTTGGAAATGAAAATCGGGTTTACATCAGAACCCAACAACAATGTCCAACATGCAACCTGAAATCAACCAAATATCAATATCTAATGATGTTACAGCTTGACGTTGTGTGGTCGTTACCACTATAATGTCATGTTGGATTTTGGTTGCCATATCTGACGAATAAATGTCAGTTTTTGACATCAATATGATGTTTATTTAAGATGTTGGCTCGACGTTGAATTTTGGTCATTTCCTAACACAACCTAAAATCAAACAAATATCATTGTCATTTGCCATCATAATTGGACATCAAAATAACATTGCCCTTAGACGCTGGCTAGACATAGAATTTTGGTCACCGGACATTACAACCTAAACCTAACCTAATATTAACATCTTATGACGTTGTGTGCCTGCTGGGCAATGACTAAATGCACTACAGAATGTTACGTTTACACACATCCACAAATTACACGTAATTGCATCAGCTTTTTACAGTGTAATACTCGCTACTCTTGAGTACTTTTAAAAGGGCCACTTTTTACTCATACTTTGAGTACTATTTACAACAGATACTTTAACTCTACCTGCACTACATTTTTAGGCAAGTAATGGTACTTTTACTTGAGTATGATTTTTCAGTACTCTTTCCACCACTGCCTATAGCACATGTCTTTGGACTGTGGGGGAAACCGGAGCACCGGGAGGAAACTCACACGAACACATGGAGAACATGCAAACCTCAAACAGAAATGCCAACTGGCCCGGCCGGGGCTCGAAACAGCAACCTTCTTGCTGTGACGCAATCGTGCTACCCACTGCGCCACTGTGATGCCCATACCATACTATAATATGTAATATAATCTATTATACTTCATTATACTGAATAATATTTACAATTCTTTGTAAATTAATGCTAAAGCATACTATATTAACTGTGAACTGATAAACTAAAATAAATACTGTAGTGTAATTTAGCATTTACTGCTGTAAACTTTGGTGTACTGTATTACAATATGCCCTATAGTTCTAGAAAACAACAGTATTGTGTCATTTGTTTATAATATACAGGGCTCAACAATAAGGACTGCCGGGTGGCCTGCGATCAGCGTGGGAGACGCTCGGGACAGTAGACAGGATTGTTACTTGGCCAGCGCTGCCTTGTTACTAAGGTTTAATTTGTCTGCGACAGTGTCGACTATTTGTCAATTACGTGCAAATACAGTCTTAGAATCGAGAAACCATTAGTGCTTTTAAGCTTTTAAATGCTACCTTCTCTGTGATGTCGTAAACACCATATTGCTTTTTCTTATCTGACTGGATGTTGTGAGCACGTTATTTAAAAAAAAAAAAGGTAACAACCAGGGGTGCGTTTCCCAAACAACAACGTAACTCGCAGCTGAACTAGTATGATGCATCGTTTGGGAAAAGGACGATGTAGTGACGAGCGTTTCCCAAAACCTGTAGTTTCTCTGTCGCAAACCCATCGTTTGAGCCACGTTAGTTATAATATGAAACGCCCATAATGATGCTCTAAACGGGGTGGTAACTACTTCTTTAGAGAAGAACCCCATAATTTCTTAATGATATTGTTTTATACACACACGCGTTTAAAAAAATTCAATATTAGTTTTGGTAAAAACATGCACTCGTTTTCCATATTAATTGAAATATATGTAAATGGCACATACAGGGCCTGTGTTTCCTTTACAAATATTATTGAGAACATTCCATATTCTATTCTAAAAAAAATAAAATCTCTTACAAAAACTAACATGTATTCTAATATCATATATAAATCATTTACATAAATAAATAATGAGGCTATTTATTAAGAAATGAAATTTTATATTTATTACGTATTAGTAAATGAAAAAATCCTACTTTAATAATAATATTAATAATATTATTGATGATGAAGATTATTATTATTATCATCATTATTATTATTATTATTAAGTAGGATATTGTTTATTTATTTTTAATTGTTTGAAAAGTCTACTTTTACAATTTGACACATGCAAACCACTGCATAAATGTTCTAACCAGCAGGCCCATGCCATATACAGTACAGACAATAACCTACTATAAATTAAAAGTATTAACGTATGCTATGTTTTTTTTTTTGTTTTCACAAGCTTTGTAGACGTAACATAAATTCCGCTTTTAAATAATAGGTCACCTATAGCTTTCATCATGAGCCACGGCTGTGTTCAAAATGACATCAATGATTTTAAAGTGCACTGCGAAGGGAGCACAATTGTAAACATGAAGACCGCTAAAACTGAACTGTAAAAATACTTTGATAGATTACACCTAAGAGAGATGGCTTTAATGGTTTAAAAAAAAAATATTCCAAGTTTAAATGATAGAATGTTCTAAATGAATAGGGCATAGGGGGATAACTGGGAATAGAAAACAGACAGGAACTATACTTCTAACTACAGCTCCAGAGGTGTACAAAGAAGTTTGCGGACGCAGTTTGCATATGTTTGTTGGAACAACGAATTTGGGAAATGCCAAATCAACAAGCTATGTTTGTAACGATGCAACTTGCGACCTTAGTTGCTAACGATGGTTTTTGAAAACTAACCCCAGTACAGCGAATAGACAGCAACATGGCGGCAACATCAAATTATAAGGCTAGGGTATAAAGGTATAAATTAGATATGTGGGTACAACACGATGAAAAATATTAAGTGAGGTTTTGCACAGTTTTCCATCAGCTTGGCAAGTCAGCCACCTTTTGTTAAATCATTTAAAACTCCAATAAAATACCTGCATGTTTTCCATTCTGCTCTTTTTGTTTCCATAACACTTTGAATATTGCTCAAATTCACAGACGTTATTCATTCATTTTCTTTTCGGCTTAGTCCCTTTATTAATTTGGGGTCGCCACAGCGGAATGAACCACCAACTTATCCAGCATATGTTTTACGCAGAGGATGCCCTTCCAGCTGCAACCCATCACTGGGTAACCTATATACACACTTCACTTTTGACACATTATTTAAAATATGTGTTATTAACTTTTTTTTTTTGGTGGTACCTTGCCTGTCGAAGAAATCCATACCGTTGAACCATGTTATAGTTGGTGTATTACCATGCTATAGAATTAAAACAACAAACTAATTGAAGAACTTTACCTTAGTATCCATCTATACTATACTATCGAAACCATCATTATACAATAACTTGCCTAATTACCCTAACCTGCCTCGTTAACCTAATTAACCTAGTTAAGCCTTTAAATGTCACTTTAGCTGTATAGAAGTGTCTCGAAAAATATTTAGTCAAATATTATTTACTGTCATCATGGCAAAGATAAAATAAATCAGTAATTAGAAATGAGTTATTTAAACTATTATGTTTAGAAATGTGTTGAAAAAATTTTCTCTCCGTTTAACAGAAATTGGAGAAAAAAATAAACAGAGGGCTAATAATTCAGGGGGGGCTAATAATTCTGACTTTAACTGTATGTGGGATGAATTAGCATATTGCTAGTATGTTTCTATACCACAGGGCATGACATGTTTTAAATTATTAGTTTGGTTCGAAAGTTTATAATAACTTTTAAAAGCTTGTAAGAAACAAATCTGAGACATTTTTCAATAAAATGTTACCATGTTTAACCACATGGCTTACATGTGTAAACATCGTTGTCGTGTATTATCATTATTCTATTCTATTATTATTCTATTATTAGTAATTCTATTCTACAAAAAAGTCTAATAATGAACATCTGAAATATTCTGCTGCATCTCACAGTTTGTTAAACCAATATCCCCCAACCGAACGCGTGTAGATTACCATGGCTTCCTCTATAATAACCACCCTTATTCTGCAAACCTATGAGTCAAGCACAGACTAAACGGCTGAAACGTTTGCTTATAGTCGTGTAATCATTACTTCTGTGATTCGACATCCCATCCATTGTGAACGGGGTGGAGTAAAGGACGCTAGTTACAACTCTGAAAATTAAAGGCGAAACATTCTCCTTCTAATCTACGTCAAACATGGCATTAACCGAGAACATTTTGATCATACCGTAGGTGATGTATGACCTCAAAGCCGCTGGATAATAATGACTAAAACTTCGCAGACAGCCAAAATATTGTAAGCACATCAAACAGTAATTTTGCAGAGGTTCATCGCAGACAAAGACTTGGGAAATGCCAAACTAGGTGATCGTTCTGTGTCAAACGCAAACAAAAAAAAGAACAGCCCAGCCACTGAGGCCGAGACGTGCCATTCAGGTGTATTAAGGGATCACCTCTTTTCTTTCTTTTATCTAATAGTAGGGATTTCGAGGAGCCTAACATATTGTCTTGGGTAGAGGTTAGCAGACTGGCAGGCACCCACAGTACAGTAGCTGTGTCTTTAAGGAGACGTATGAAGAATGCAGAGAGAGAGTGCTTTGAAACACACCCTGTCATCGTGCCATGAATGCCGAGTGTTTAGATAGGACCACACCACCCTGTTTGACTGAGCTGGGGTTAAAAAATGCTTCCATTTGATACTTGGAGCAGATAAGATTACGTGTTGTCAAAAAGACGAAAAGCCACAGAAACGTTACCATGCTGCTAGTTTCGATTGTTGCGGTATGTTGGAGCCTAATTCAGTTTTTATTAAGGATTAATTAATATGCAAATAAATAAATCAACAAATAAAGCAAAAACTATTGAAAATAATTTTACATTTTAAGACGGATCAAGGTTAGTTCACTGTGTATAATTTAATGTATTCAATGAATCAATTAAATAAATAAATAAATAAATAAATATATATATATAAATAAATTAATTAATATATATATATATATATATATATATATATATATATATATATATATATATATATATATATATATATATATATATATATATATATATATATACACATACACACACACACACAGTTGAAGCCAGAATTATTAGGCCCCCTTTTAATTTTTTCTTGTTTAAATATTTCCCAAATGATGTTTAACAGAGCAATGAAATTTTCACAGTATGTCTGATAGTATTTTTCCTCTGCAGAAATGTTTATTTAGGCTAGAATAAAAGCAGCGTTTTATTTTTTTATAACCATTTTAAGGTCAATATTATTATGCCCTTTAAGCTATACTCTACAGAACAAACCATCGTTATACAATAACTTGCCTAATTACCCTAACCCAATT
>NC_079453.1:29128807-29326307 GCF_903798145.1 Danio aesculapii | reverse complement strand
CAAAATAACAGGTCTTTGAGGGTAAGAAATCTGGCTGAAAAGCAAGTGATCAAATACTTATTTGACACAGTAATTTACAAATAAATTGTTAAAAAATCATAAAACATCATTTCTGTATTTTTATTTTTAGATTCTGTCTCTGAAAGTGGAAATGCACCTATGGTGAAAATTCTAGACCCCTCCATGATTTCTAAGTAGGGGATATTGAAAAATCACAGGGTGATCAAATACTTATTGACCTCACTGTATATACATATATATATATACATATATATATATATATATATATATATATATATATATATATATATATATACATATATATATATATATATATACATATATATATATACATATACATATATATATATATATATATATATATACATATACATATATATATATATATATATATATATATATATATATATATATATATATATATATATATATATACATATATATATATATATATATATACATTTCAGAATTCTACATTTACATTTTTACAAACATTATTACAAACACAGGTACTTTACTTTCATTTACTATGTTGTGCACATTTACATACATTTCATTTGATGCACAAACTAAAATGGGACGTCTCATCTTTTACCTATATACAATACAAGCCAGTTTTATTTTCTTACTCTTATAACGAAACAAAAGTCATTCTAATGTTCATCTAATGTTTAGAAAAACCTAGAAATCCTAGAATCACCCCTGTCTTGATCTCTCTTTTGCTTACACACACACACAATCTTAGCAGGTGTACAGCATGTCTTTTTTTCATCAATTTGACTCCTTATATACTCCTCAGTGCCTCTTCTTCTTGAACACACACAGATCTCTGCTAACACAAACACAACACCTCCAAATATGCACACAATCCGTCTAGACAGTCCAGTGCTGAGATGACATCATCGCCACATTCCCGCTCAGCGAGTGTGTGTTGATATGACGCTCGGCAAGTGTATTTATTCTGCTCTACTCACTCAATCCCCTCATGGCTCATTAGTGTGTGTGTGTGTGTGTGTGTGTGTAGGAAAGGACAGCGATGTGACGATGGGGGTCAGAAACACATGGACAGGGTAACGAGAGTCTCTCCAGGATCCTGCTCCATAAAAGCGAACTGCTCTTTAATTACACACACAAACTATGGGTTTTTGTGTTTTATGGGGACTTCCCTAAGACGTATAGCTCTATATACAGCACAGTTTCATTTTTCAGCTTTACATTTTCAGAAGGATTCGATCTGGGTGATATATAAACCGCTTTCCTCATGGGGACCAAAAATAAATAAATAAAACAAACGTCCCTATAACACACTATCCCACAACACACTCGCAAACTGCCTCTCTCACACACACACACACACTTATACTGGCTGTGTGTGTGTGTATTAGAAAGACTAAATATCGTCTGACTGTTTACCCACCTGAAGCGTTTTCTTAAACTACTCGATTTTTCCAGTGTTTTTTTCTTTTCTTTCTCTCTCTGGTTGAAACACTTCAAAGACTGAGTGTGATTGTTGTTAGAGAGCGATGCTATTGCTAGTCAATGATTACAGACTGTGCGGCTCTGAATTTATTTCGGACAGTAGAAGTCTGGAAATTTCAGCAGAGCTCGGTGTCATGTGCCATTTACTGTCAGATGTAAACTACATCTGTTCATTCCTGTCCTTTGTCCATCCTGCTAGATCACTCAGAGGGACTCGGAGAGAGAGAGGTTGAGGAATGTTTGGGTTTTGCACGGCCGATGATCTGACTGGTATAATTCATCATAGGGGTGTATATTATACTGAGTGGTGAACAGAGCCAATGCACAGAATCATCTGAGTTCAGACTCAGAGAGAGAGAGAGAAAGTGAATTGAGATTCATTCAATATTTTACGCTGGTAAACTCAATTTAGAATACTATTTATTCTTGGAATTGTATCCTAGTTTTTGTACTTGGTGTATTTAGTTAAGTCTTTGGTTAAAAAACTAACAACCCTACTACAGATATGGCTACTGAGAATGTGCGTTTCTTCATGCGCAGTACTGCACTTTGTTACGCGCAGTCACACGCAGTACTGCGGCTGCAAAGGCTGCATTTTCATAAAAAAAATAAATAAATAAATAACATTTCTGTGCTTTACGCAATAGCCATAAGGTGGCGCAGGGAACAACAGCTTTTGCCTCGAGCGGCTGGGTTTCTTTATTTATTTTGGAGATAATTTATACATATTTGTATTCACATATGAATATAACAGAAAGACATAAAACTTTACAAATTACATGTCCACTTTTGAGGGCTCAACACAATTTCATAGATCTAGATAAAATAGCTTAAGCTATATTGAAATCATTTAAAGATATACAGAAATTGGATATAATAAAAACATTAAATAAACCAATATAAAACAAACAAAAGCTATAACGATTTAGGAATATACAGTATAATATAAATGAATTAAATCGTTTTAAGCCATTTTGAACTTTTTACAAATTTTACAAAAGGTCTATCAGAAAAAAGATTTTAGATATTTTCTAAAAACAATAAACAGTTTTTAGTTTATTATAATTTTATTATTTTAAAATTAAGGTGTGTTTTAAAATTTAAAAAGTATTTGGATTCGAGGATACTAATTAAATCGTGCAAACAGCTTTTTTTTTTTTACAAAGAGATTGTAACTAACTAACTAACTAACTAACTAACTAACTAACTAACTAACTAACTAACTAACTAACTAACTAACTAACTAACTAACTAACTAACTAACCAACCAACCAACCAACCAACCAACCAACTAACTAACTAACTAACTAACTAACAAATAGCTAGGACCCTTAAATCATGTAGTTACTAACATGCCTCAAAATTTACCATTGAACTCAGGCCTGTTAATTAAAACAGTGAATGTTGAACTTTAAATTAAATGTTAAATATACAGTTGAAGTCAGAATTATTAGTCTTCTTTGAATTTTTTCTTTCTTTTTTAAAAATATTTCCCGAATGATGTTTAACAGAGCAAGAACATTTACACTATGTCTGATAATATTTTTTCTTCTAATGAAAGTGTTATTTTGTTTTATTTCAGCTAGAATAAAAGCAGTTTTTAATTTTTTAAACCCCAGTTTAAGGTCAACATTATTGGCCCCTTTAAGCTAATTTTTTTTTTGATTGCCTATACTTAACCTAATTAACCTAGTTAAGCCTTTAAATGTCACTTTAAGCTGTATAGAAGTGTCTTGAAAAATATCTAGTATAATATTATTTACTGTATCATGGCAAAATAAAATAAATCAGTTATTAGAAATGAGTTATTAAAACTATTATGTTTAGAAATGTGTTGAAAAAAATCTTCTCTCCATTAAACAAAAATTGGGGAAAAAAATAAACAGGGGGGCTAATAATTCTGACTTCAACTGTGTGTGTATATATATACATATACATATATATACATATATATACATATATACATACATATACATACATATATATATACAGTGCTCAGTGCTAGAGTGATCATCAAATCAGCATATTATAGTGATTTCTGACTGATTATGTGACACTGAACACAATATTAACGTTGCTGAAAATCCAGAAAATCCATAACATAATAAAGCTGAAAATAATGATATAATATAATTACACAGTTTATCACACTATAAATGTTTTTTTCATGCATTGTAGGGTTAAATGAGCATTGAAATAATGATTACATTTAAATATTGATTATAATATATATTTTTCATTATAACTAATTATAAAACAACCTCATTTTGAAATAACCTTGTATACAATAACATTCAAGCTCATTAAATTAAGACCTAACGATAAATATAACAAATTCCTCAATGGTTGTGAGAGCACTAATTTCATCTATCATCACTACGATCAATAAACCTAATCGGTTTTAAAAACGATCAAACAGACTCTGCAACTTCACAGCAACAAGCACCAAAAGCATTAGCGTCATTATTTCAGAATTAGCCGGATTTGATGGTTCAGGATACGTAAAGAGGGTTTATGCTAACTCTGAACTGCATGCGCTGCCTTCAAAACACATTCCCTCTTAAGCAGCTTTCATAAATATTTGACCTCGGCATGATTTAGGTCTTCTAATACCTCGGCTTCTCCAACCTGAGGCCTGAAAGAGCCTCTTGTGCCACGTGTTTGTGTGGATCTCTATGGGCCACAGGGTTAATAAGCTGGTGATGATGGCAGCCAAGAACTGTTGACCTCCGCCAATATCATTATTATGCCGGGTTGAACCTGAGAAGAGGAAGGTCTCAATCAATCGAAATATTATTACGCCTTATACCTGTCCGCTCGTATTTTAAAAAAGCATCCGGTAGTGAGTGAGAACGCTGGCATGTGTCAAGAGTAACTGGAGAGTTTTTTTTTTTTTTTGGCCGTCTTTTATGGCAGAACTGATAAAGGCGAGTGTTTGAGCTGGATTAGCGCTAAAGGCCGTGACTAGATGAAGGCTGTTGATTGGCTGCCAGCACAGTGTCGACAGTGAGGCTTTAATAAACTAGCTGTAGCCTCATAAATGGCTACTGTGGTAATACTGTGAGCATTTTTTTTCTACGGGTAAATAAATAAAGACTATTCTGCCTATGAGATTATACTATAAAGTCTCAATATTTTAGTAAGGGACATATTTTTTTTGTTCTAAAGAAAAGCATTCATTTTTGAAAATGTAGATTTCTTAGTTGCTGTAAAAATTCAATATTCACTCATTCATTTTCCTTCAGCTCAGGGTGCTTTTACATCTGTGGTTCGATCTATTTGGTCCGGACCAAGGGCAACAAATGATATGTTGTAGAATTTTTCTGCCGTTTTTGGGTCCTTTTTACACCACACTGACTGCTTTGGTTCGAACCAGTTGAAAAGAACCAAAATGCAGTCATGTGACAAAATCCACATCACTCATTGACCAGATGTTATTAAAAGTATTTCCTAAACTGCTTTCGATTGGTCAGAATTACTGTGCGGGAAAATGCCAATGGAACTACCGCAAGTAAACAAACCGACAGACACAAAATGCCGCTTTTTACAATGGAGGGACGACTGTGCTGGCTGATTGTATCCCTGGTCATATTTTGTAAACATCACTTTAGACAAGCTATACATTTCGAGAACGAAGCATGGCTGTGGCTGGAAAACAATGTTTTAAAGCATTGCAAATGGCAAAGGAGCATCGCAAGTCAATTCAGGAGGAGGCGTGAATTATTTTTAATAAACTGTGGCGTGGTCATCCTTCGGAAATATTACCAACGGTCCATCAGGTAATGTTCTTCCCCCCCCCCCCCCCCCCCCCCCCCCCCCCAGCAAAACGCTGTCAACAAATATCTTTTCTCCACATCCCATAATGCACAGCACATTGGACTATGGCAGCTAGATTAGTCTAAAAGGGCGCAGTACTTTTTGCGGTTGGGTCTGTTTTAGTTCTATCAAATTCTCACTACAAACAAACTGCTGCATGATTCGTCTAAAAGCATAACGAGATCACCTCTTCAAGGAGGTCTCGGTACGCTTTTTTGGTCCGCTTTTGGTGCACACTAGAGTGGAATTGCTACATTCACACCTGCTCAAACGAACCGCACCAAGAGGGAAAACGAACTCTAGTGCGATTTAACCGAACTAAATAAGGCAGGTGTGAAAATGGTCTCTATTGAATAAATAGTCTCTATTTCAGAGGTAGAGAAAACGGAATGAACCGTCAACTATTCCAGCATATGTTTTTTATGTTTTATATGAGAAAAATAATCAAGTTACGTATGTTAGAGTTTTATCTTTAATCTGAAAGGAACAACAATTTGTATTATCTTAATTTTTATGTAATGTAGCATTTTAAATGCTACAATTCTAGTTTTTACTGAACTCTTGGAAATTCTAGTTTTTATGATCCTAAAGATCTAAGTGATCTGTTAGGTTTGTATTCAGTAAGCATATCTGTAATGTATCGAGGTCCTGGGCAATTTAGTGATTTATAGACAAGTAATAATACTTTAAAATCTATTCTGAATGTAACCGGGAGCCAGTGCAAAGACCTGAGGACAGGTGTGATGTGTTGAGATTTTCTGGTTCTAGTCAGAATCCTGGCAGCAGTGTTCTGGAAGAGCTGCAACTGTCTGACTGTCTTTTGGGGAACGCCAGAAGTCCATTACAGTAATCCACCCTGGTGGTGATAAAAGCATGAACAGGTCCTTACTGCAACAAAGCATCTTATTCTTGCTATGTTTTTGAGATGATTGTATGCCAATTTAGTTACTGCTTTGAAATGACTACTGAAATTCAGATCTGACTTCAGAATCACACCAAGATTTTTGAAAAGGTCAAATTTTCCACAAAAAAATAAGCAGCATATTTTCATATATAAATGATAAATAATGAAATATTTATTGAGTATCAAATTAGCATATTAGAACAGGATAATGATGACGAAAATTTACAGAAATAACCAGAATTTTTTATTTATGTTAAACTAGAGACTGTTTGTTTGGTAAGACATTATAATAAAGCTTTGTTAGTTTGTGTTAGGTCGTGTAATATACTAATATAAACACATAATAAATAACAATTCCATTACAATATTTGTTAATCTTTGTTAATTTTATTAGCTAATGGAACCTTGTCAATTTTGACCGTTAATCTAAATTGTTTTAAATTTCACAATATTTCACAATAATTTACAATTGTTTTTCCCACTTGTATTATATGGAGCTTTGGTGCTGCTTTCAAAAATCTAATAAACTGTATTGTCCCAAAGCTAGAATGTTACTCTTAATATTTTTATATACTGTTTATACAGAGTATCATGGCAATATAATATACAGTATAGCATAAATAATTGTCACGGATTGGTCAGGCTCTCACGATCCCCACTCACGAAGATCACCATCACCTGACTTCTAATGAGCACACAGCTGCATCACATTCACGAGCACCAGATAAAAGCACAGCACTCCAGTCGCTCATTGTCCGGGCTCGTCTCGACGAAAGCGGACAACTGAGCGACCACTCAGCGTAGTCATCCTCAGCTAAACAAACGATTTACTTACCTGTTCTCTTTGTATTCCTCCCTAGTCTTCCTGGTCCTCCCGTATCGTCCTGTCTTCCAGTCCTTCCAAGTCTGTGTCATCCTCTGTCAGCTGTATCTGGTGTGTGCTGTCCATCCTCGTGTATTCCTGTTACCCAGCCACGGAGGAGAAGACCCCAACATCATTCCTGATCCTCCTGGCTATCCTTCATGTGCTCCTTGTTGTCATTCAATAAACACCCTAACGTTTCCTTACCTCTGTCTCCTGTCCGCTTCATAACAGAAGCCCGGACCAATAACGACGACAACATGAGCACCCCCGATCACTTTCAAGAGCTGGTGGACCAGTTGAAGCGGATTCTACAGCCACCAGCTCCACTTTCCAACGCACCACCAGCACCGAGCACTTCCGCCTCCACAGTTTCTTCTTCGGCCCTTCCTTCCAGTCCCATGGCCCGACCAGCGCCCTACTCAGGCGGAGCGGGGGAGTGCAATGGTTTTCTGTTACAATGTTCCCTCATATTCGAAATGCAACCTTCTCTATATCCCACAGATAAGTCAAAGATCGCCTACATCGTATCTCTACTCTCTGGACCTGCACTTAAATGGGCTGAGACGATCTGGAACCAAGCCGGGCCGGTCATGAATTCCATCACTACCTTCACGGAGTATTTCAAAGAGGTGTTTGGACGTTCTGATGGGGAAGTAGCCGCTGGAGAGCAGCTGTATCATCTAAAGCAAGGTACTCTATCTACACAGGAATATGCTCTCCGGTTTCGCACTCTAGCAGCTGCAAGTGGATGGAATGAGAGATCGTTGTTGACCACGTACCGGCTCGGCTTGGAACCCACTCTCCGAATCCAACTGGCCACATTAGATGATACAATGGGTCTGGAGAGATTCATCCAACATTCTCTCCGATGTTCCGATCGTCTTCGTTCCTATCAACAGGACACCATCACCCCCTCGTCTGCACTCCTCCAATCGCCTGAGTCAACAGCCTCTCCAGAACCAGAACCCATGATAATAGAGTCTGGAAGACTGACATCAGCGGAACGACAGAGGAGGCTGACCCGGGGTCTGTGTCTATACTGCGGTGTCAGTGGACACACCCGTATGGAGTGTCCCCTTCGTCCCATTCGGACTTCAGTGAGTGTATTCAGTACGAATATTGAACAATGTAAACCACTTACTACCACCGTACAAATAACTACTGCCTCTATTTCTCTCCTTGTCACAGCCCTCATCGACTCCGGGTCAGCAGGGAACTTCATCTCCCAATCCCTCTGTCGTCAACTCCACCTCCGTACTGAGGCGTCCTCGCATATATACCAGATACAACCGATAACCCAGTGCACTCGATCTTCGACCCGTATCCATCGACAATGCGAAGACATCCTTCTTCAAGTGGGGGTGTTACATCAAGAGAGGATTCAATTTCTGGTTCTGGAGGGTGCAAATATGGACATCATTCTAGGGCGCCCGTGGCTGGTGAAGCACGATCCCATCATCTCTTGGGGCACAGGAGAGATAAAGAAATGGGGATCTGGATGTACACCTGCCTGTTTTCCAAATCTCCCTCTTCAAGGTCGGAACCCCATTTCTTTGTTTGCAACATCGGTCGAGAGCCCTCCTGAGAAGCAGTCTATCCACATTCCTAAGGAGTACAGCTCCTTTCATGATGTCTTCTGCCCCAAGAGAGCTTCCCAGCTACCGCCGCATCGGCCATGGGACTGCGCGATCGACCTAGTTCCAGATGCCCAGTTGCCAAGAGGTAGGATCTACCCGCTCTCGCTTCCAGAGAATCAGGCAATGGAAGATTACATAAGGGAGGCTCTGAGTCAGGGGTACATACGTCACTCAAAATCACCAGCCGCCTCAAGCTTCTTCTTTGTGGCCAAGAAGGACGGAGGGCTGCGTCCATGCATCGACTACAGGGTCCTAAATAACGGTACAGTAAAATACCGATATCCCCTTCCTCTGGTACCAGCCGCTTTGGAACAGCTCCGAGAAGCTAAAGTCTTCACTAAATTGGACCTCCGCAGCGCGTATAATCTGATAAGAATACGTGAGGGGGACCAATGGAAGACAGCATTCGTGACCCCTACTGGCCACTATGAATATGAGGTCATGCCTTACGGTCTGGTCAACGCCCCCTCCGTATTCCAAAACTTCATTCATGAAGTCCTCCGGGAGTTTCTTCACCACTGTGTAATAGTGTACATAGATGACATCCTCATTTACTCCCGGAGTGAGGCCGAACATCGCCAACACGTTGCGGAGGTCCTACACACATTGAGAGAACATCACCTCTACCTCAAAGCGGAGAAATGCTCATTCCACCAGAAGTCGATTCATTTCCTGGGATACATCATTGACCAAACCGGTATACGTATGGATGGGAAGAAAATTGAGGCTGTTCTATCCTGGTCAGAACCCACTTCCATTAAGGAGCTCCAGAGGTTTCTTGGGTTTGCTAACTTTTATAGACGATTTATCAAGGACTACAGCAGGATTACATCACCTCTCACTAATCTCCTCAAGGGTAAACCCAAAGGACTGGAGTGGACCAAAGAAGCAGCCGCAGCCTTCCGCCTTCTTAAGAAGGAGTTCACAAGGGCCCCACTCCTGACTCATCCTGACCCAAATCTTCCTTTCGTGGTGGAAGTGGACACATCCACCACCGGCGTCGGGGCAGTATTATCTCAACATCATGATACACCGCCCCGACTGCATCCCTGTGCCTATTTCTCTCGGAAGTTGAGCCCGGCGGAGCAGAATTACAGCATAGGAGACAGGGAGCTTCTAGCAATCAAGCTAGCCTTGGAGGAGTGGCGTCACTGGTTGGAGGGAGCCAAACATCCGTTCCAGGTGATCACAGATCACAAAAACCTCCAGTACATCAAAGAGGCCAAGAGACTATGTCCACGTCAAGCCAGATGGTCACTTTTCTTCTCACGTTTTGATTTCTCCATTTCCTATCGTCCAGGACCCAAGAATCTAAGAGCAGACGCTCTCTCTCGTTTACACGAGCATCACGATCATGAAGAACTCCCAACGAAGATTCTTCCCGAACACATCTCCATTTGTCCGATCACCTGGAACGCTCCTCCAGTCGTTGCCACTCCGGAAGCTCCTGCTCCGCCGGGATGCCCTCCTCATCGGCAGTTCATACCACCTGAACACCGGGTAGATCTGATCCACTCCTTACATACCTCGCTAGGCACTGGACATCCAGGGATCAACAATACTCTCTCGCTAGTATCCCAACGATTCTGGTGGCCAAACATGGCAAGGGATGTGAGGCAATATGTTCAGGGCTGTAAGGACTGTGCCCAATCCAAGAGCCCACGTCATCTACCCGCTGGAAAGCTCCATCCCTTGCCGATTCCGAACCGTCCCTGGTCACACCTAGGAGTGGACTTTATCACTGACCTCCCTTCGTCAGAAGGTAATACCTGTATTCTAGTCATAGTAGATAGATTCTCAAAGTTTGTCAAACTAATCCCTCTGAAAGGTCTTCCCACAGCCTTTGAAACTGCCGACAATATCTTTAATCAAGTCTTCAGGTCATTTGGTATTCCAGAAGATATTGTGTCGGACAGAGGTCCACAGTTCATCTCACGTCTATGGAAAGCCTTCTTCAAGCTCCTAGGTGTGGCCGTCAGCCTCTCTTCTGGATATCATCCCCAAACCAACGGGCAGACAGAGAGGAAGATTCAGGAGGTGGGACGGTTCCTGAGGACCTTCTGCAGTGGTCACCAGAACTCCTGGAGCCAGTATTTGGGCTGGGCAGAATATGCCCAAAATTCACTGCGGCAACCCTCCACCGGACTCACGCCATTCCAGTGCGTCCTGGGCTTCCAACCACCGCTCTTTCCCTGGGATGGCGAACCATCTGATGTCCCCGCAGTGGATCACTGGTTCCGGGAGAGCGAGAGAGTCTGGGACGAGGCTCATCAACATCTGCAGAGGGCAGTCCGTCGAAGCAAGGTAACCGCCGATAGGAGAAGGTCTGAAGAACCCAGATACACACCCGGACAAAAGGTGTGGCTATCCACCCGGGACATACGCATGCGACTGCCCTCTCGCAAGTTAAGTCCCCGATTTGTTGGTCCCTTCACCATCGTGGAACAGGTTAACCCCGTCACCTACAAACTACAATTACCCTCTCACTACCGTATTCACCCTACATTCCACGTATCACTCCTGAAACCCTATCACGATCCTGTTCTTCCCTCCACAGAGCCTGACCACGAAGAGGAACCCCCTCCTCCACTGCTCCTAGAAGAAGGAGCCGTCTACGCAGTGAAGGAGATCTTGCGTTCCCGACGTCGTGGTGGCCAGTTGGAGTACCTGGTGGACTGGGAAGGGTACGGCCCCGAAGAAAGGACATGGGTTCCCAGAGCTGATATTCTCGATCCTAGTCTCATGGTGGAGTTTCATGAGAGCCACCCTGAGTTCCCAGCGCCTAGAGGCAGAGGGAGACCACCACGGCGTCGGAGGTGTCGGCCCTCAGGAGCGGGCCCTGGGGAGGGGGGTACTGTCACGGATTGGTCAGGCTCTCACGATCCCCACTCACGAAGATCACCATCACCTGACTTCTAATGAGCACACAGCTGCATCACATTCACGAGCACCAGATAAAAGCACAGCACTCCAGTCGCTCATTGTCCGGGCTCGTCTCGACGAAAGCGGACAACTGAGCGACCACTCAGCGTAGTCATCCTCAGCTAAACAAACGATTTACTTACCTGTTCTCTTTGTATTCCTCCCTAGTCTTCCTGGTCCTCCCGTATCGTCCTGTCTTCCAGTCCTTCCAAGTCTGTGTCATCCTCTGTCAGCTGTATCTGGTGTGTGCTGTCCATCCTCGTGTATTCCTGTTACCCAGCCACGGAGGAGAAGACCCCAACATCATTCCTGATCCTCCTGGCTATCCTTCATGTGCTCCTTGTTGTCATTCAATAAACACCCTAACGTTTCCTTACCTCTGTCTCCTGTCCGCTTCATAACAATAATGTGCTTTAGGAATAATAAGAGAATTTTTGAGACCATATTGAGATTTATGACTTTTGAACAGAGAACATCTTGGTGACATTAGAGTTTGGGTGATAAAATCTTATCTGAAACCAAACACTGATTTTTTATTGAAATTATCAGTTGCTAAAATGTTCTTCTTTCAAGATGTCCAGGAGAAACAAATGAGATTTAAATTGATCAGTTGATCATTTCTCTTTCCAATGAGTTGTCAGCCCTTTCTATTTGTAGTAAATAGATAATTGGCACCATAATAGAAAACCAAGTTGAACTTGCGTTTACCTATATGCGACCCTAAAGTTGATAAAGCCATTTACAGATTGGTCACTTCCCACTCACATTAGGCCTAAACTTTAACCACTCCACAAGAATAGATGCATTGCTTTTGTTTCCACTGTAACCAGGGTCCTATTCAGTTAATATTATGTAAAAGGCCTGACCCTTGCATGCCTTCCCCCTCTGCCCCGAATCCGGCCCTGAAACGACGCCAAAGCCATTGTCCTCCCAATTACTGATGATAATTGCCATGTAATGAAGTTAAGCATTTGTGGGATTTACAAGCTAACATTGACTATGTTTCTGTTTCTCTAACCTTCTCTCTTTCTCACCCTATATCATTCTGAATGAGCTCCACCTATTCTCTACAGCACAAAAGAAACACAGACAATATGCAGCCGCTTGTTAATGTCTTCACTGCAATCTTGTGCTTTTAGCCTTTTTAACTTTCCAGCCCTCTTTTATGTTTGCTGTAATGTCTTTCATTGCTTTCTCCTCCTCTAAAGACCGGTTCACACCAAGAAGGATAACTATAAAGATAGCATCCACCATTGATGACTATTATTTCTGGATTCTGATTGGCTGCAAGAGTTTTTATTGTTGATCAGATAGAAGTTATTGCAAGATTCTGTCATTACCAACAGAGTCCAACGATACACCATACCAAAAAATTACAAGGGGGATATTGCTATTGCTCTTTCTTCTACATAATAAATGCATTGGGTCTCAAAACGCAAGACTTCACATGCCATAATTTGCAATGATGCAACTGAGATGTGTCCAGTGTGCAATCTCTGCACTGACACAAAGCTAAAGTGCTTGAATGGATACTACTGCCTTTCTATGCCTTTTTTCTCTTTACAACAATAATCTATTGTTTAGTTACTTCTCAAACTGTTTACTAAGCAGATGTTATCACTGCAACGCCTGCATGAAATTACAAATGATTGTTTTATGAATGGTTTAAACTATTTATTTTACTATGTTGTCTTGAGACTATGTATTTTTTATAGTTAATCTTAGTCATGCAACAGGTTATGCCATAGTTAAGGAAATCTTTGAAATCAATTGAAACTATATTGTTCCTGTGCACCATAACCATCATCATGTAGACTACTCTATTGTATTTTAATTTATTTAAAGGGATAGTTTAACCAAAAATGAACAATTCTTGCTATTTACTCACACTTAAGTGGTTCTTAGCTTTTCTGAATTTCTTTCTTCTGTTAAACACAAAACAAGACATTCTGAGGATTGTTGGGGAAAAAAGCAGTCACTGACATATATAGTAGAAACAAAATACTGTGGAAATAAATCATAGGCTGTTTTTTTCTCTCCTTTGTGCTCAATATAAGAATGAAACTCACACAAGTGGAGAAGTAAATGATGACAATTTTCATTTCTGGGCTGACTATTTATTTAGAAAAATGCTGTTAGCTGGCACCCACACTCAAAAAATAACTTATTGGAAAACTCAATTTAATTGAGGGCAGGAATTCCATCCAGGAAATTTGTTTAGCAACAACAACAAAAAAAAAAAAAAAACATTTACACAATTAAATGCAATTGAGATGATCCAACATAATTTGATCAAATAAACGTTTAAATACATTTGTATTTTTATTTATTTTAAACTTAAAGGTCTAATAATATAATTCATCTACAGCAGCTAGTTAATGTTAATGTAATGTAATGTGTATTTTTATAGTTCTCTGCAACTTTCACATGTTTGCCCACTGAAGCTAAGCAGGGCTGCGCCCAGGAAGTACCTGGATGGGAGACCACATGGGAAAGCTATAGGTTGCTGCCAGAAGTGGTGTTAGTGAGTCCAACAGGGGGCTGTCTGCAGTCTGTGTGGGTCCTAACACCCCAGTATATTGATGGGGACTCTATACTGCTCAGTGAGCACCGGATGAGACGTTAAACCGACGTCCTGAGTCTCTGTGGTCGTTAAAATCCCAGGATGTCCTTCGAAAAAGAGTAGGGGGTTAATTCTGGCATCTTGAGAAAATTTGCCCACTGGCCTCTGTCCATCATGGCCTCCTAACTATCCCCATATCATAATTGGCTTCATCACTCTGTCTCCTCTCCAACAATCAGCTGGTGTGTGGTGTTCGGTTTGGTGCAATATGGCTGCCGTCATGTCATCCAGGTGGATGCTAAACACTGATTTTGGATGAGAAGATTCCCCAATTGTGTAAAGCTCTTTGAGTTTCTAGAAAGGCGCTATATAAATGTAAGGAATTATTATTATTATTATTATGTCTATTATGTGTCGTACATTTTAAAGTCTCAGTTTTGTTTGAAGCTATCATAAATAAACTAAAATAGCCATTTGAAGCATATTTCATAAGTTACAAGTACAGTTGATTGAGACTGATCTAGGGTAGTATTTCTTTTCCTACTATGGAAGTTCAAAATATCTTCCTTTTTGTTTAACAGAAGAAAAAAAAACTTGGTCACACTTTACAATAAGGTTTCATTAGTTAATGTATTAACTAACATGACCTAATTATGAACAATCCCTGTCCAGAATTTATTAATATAGTTAATATATTACATCCATATTCCTGCTTGTAAATATTAGTTAATGCACCATGAGTTAACATGAACTAACAATGAGCAAATGTATTTTAATTAACTAACATTAACAAACAGGAAGAAATACTGTAATAAATGTATTGTTTATTGTTTGTTCATGTCAGTAAATGCATTAACTAACATGAACTAAGAAAACCTTAAAGTGTTACCAAACAGTTGTTAATGAGGGAGAATAACTGATGAGGTCATTTTAATTTTGGGGGTAAACTATGCCTTCAATGCTAAGTTTAGCCCTGATTTTCACTTGCTAGCAGGTATTATGAAAATGCCCGAAATCAGAGGCAAACCAAAAAAAAAAAAAAAACAATCTGAGAGAAATGGCATCATGTCACAGATGCTGGTAAAATATTTGGATATTTTGCTAAATATCTGAACCTGTTGGAGATTCAAAATCATGCTGTGTGAAATGAGTTCTAACTGCAAAACATCAGCAATTACAGCAGCCAATGAGAGAGCAAGATACAGGGCAGTGGGAGTTTGGGGAGAAGTTACAGACCACAATCTTAAATTAAAAAAGCTTTACATTATCATTAAACAGAAAAAAGAACAAACATTTGCTTGACCAGCTGCAGCACATTGCAAAATTATTATATACTATTATATATTTTTTTCCATTTTGCAAAATGCACAATCCTTGTTTCCTTGCATCTCCCCAACAATTTCTTCCTCCATAATCTTTTTTTTAATTTTTTTTTGCCTTTTTGCCATTTTAATGCACAGACCGTTTGAATAGCAAATTATTAAAAATACTTATTGCAGGGTAATATGGTTGCATGATTAATCAAAAAAAGATTGTGATTACATTTGACCCCCCACACGATCTTAATCCAGCATCTCTACGATTCAGCCAATTATATATTCAAGTTCAGGAGAAGAATAAATGCAGTTGCACAAATCTTCACATTATTTAAATACGTGTTAAAAGTGTCACATACTGTATTTATAAGAAATAATTCACCCAAAAATTTACATTTCCTAATGTAAATTAGGCATGGGACGATAACTGTTTTCAAGGTTTTGAAATTTGATGTTTTTTTTCATAGCAAACATAAAGTGTTGTGCATGAAAAGAAATGTTTAACAGCGTCACTATAACTACTCTAGCCTATATAACACTGAATATAATACAAGAGAGAATCTGATAGTCAAATGTCTCATTTTACCAAAATTGTCTAATAATGTTGTCCATGACAGATTGCAAGTATATCTCCCAAACATAATAATTCAACTTCAGAATTATGAATAGCTAATGTAATCACTTTACTGTGATTTAACAACCAGGACCAATTTAAAGTCTATTTAAGTCCATCATTCCAAGTCTATTCAAAATTTAGCATTTTAACCAACAGTAGACCTACACATAGACCTAATATTATTGTTGTTTTACCATATGTTTGAAAATTAACAATAATAATAGCCTACTCATATTAACCTTTATTATAGAAAATTGTGATCTTGATTTTAAGCAAAAAATCTGTATCACTGTTTCTAGTGTAGTCATGCAGCGTGTATCCTCCTGTCACTGATCTATTGTGCAGTGTGAACACAGCAGCAACTGAATGTTAACCCAGATAGTCATGCAGTGTGAAAACAATGATGTGATAAATTAAAATGACTTCTGCAACCCTTAATAAATACATTGAATGATTCTCCTAAATACTCTTTTGACATAACTTTTGCATCAGAAAGAGAAGCTGATATAAATGAATATGCAAAATGGTTGACTTCAAAATAGCTTTTCAGTGTTTTTCAGTTTTCTATTTTTCATTGTGTTTTTTTTTTGTAATTCCTGACAGGATTTGAAACAACCAGTGAGTAAATCTGGCACTTGGAACAGTTTTTTTTAAACCCTATCTTTATCATTATTGTTAGAATGATCCTTCGTGTGAACAGAATCATGTTTAGGAGTTGAGACTGAATGGTCATCTGAGACTGAATCTCTTTTTTCAGCCACCCAATAAGTTGTTAAACGCTCCTGCCGTTTAATGGCGTCTAATGATTACCTATTACACAACTAGGACAATACCGACAAGCCCAGAATTGCCAAGGGGGGCCAAATTCGCTTGTGCTCGCCCGTGAATCTCATAGCAACAGGTTGAATGGGAGGTGAGTTTGAAGCAAATTGAGAGGATGCGACCTCAAAGAAAGCTTTTGCTTTCTCACACGTCGCTCTGTGATGGACTGCCAAGTCACGGACGATCCTACTGTACCCCAACAACCTCTGACCCCAAGCCAAGCTCTCGGTGACCCGTACACAGTAGCCGGGCAAAACCTTTGACCTCTCTGCGTCTCGACAAACAACACCACGCAGACTGTGATGCCGCTGGACAAAAGGAATGAACTGAATAGACTGCAAATGGACAGATCTACACAAATGACAGGTCAACAATGTGTCTGCGAGCTTTGATCTATTCACACTAGCAGTGTGAGAAGAGACACAGAAGAAAGAATCAGTGACAGATGAATAACTATCTCCTAAGAGCGTACACATCTACAAAAGACGGCCATCGGGCATTGATTATTTGTTAACACACCCAATAGGTGATTACGGTGAATTCGCTTTTTAAACTGCAATGTAAAAACTGAGTGATCTGAAAGTTTTGGTACATTTTAAACTTTAGACTTTTTATAACTTCTGTAGAAAATGTGAACGACGTTTTCCTGTGCAAAAGATGCTAGGATGTTCAGAGTTGTTGTTAGGTTCTTCTTGGTGATTGCTAGGGTGTTCTGTGTGGGATATGGTTGCTTAGAGAATCCACTTGGCAATGGTTCACTGTTAGACATTTTATTGTATTTTTGTGGTAACTTAATGGCAGCACTGTTGTTACCAATTTACCACAAGAGCCCCTTTACAGTAACCTAAGAGTGGTCAAAAGTTTGGGGTCAGAAGGATTTTTAAGATTTTTAAAAGAAGCTTATCCTGCTCACCAAGGCTGCACTTATTTAATCAAAAATCCAATAAAAAATATAGAATTTTGAAATGTTACTGCACTATAAAATAACATAAAATAAAAAAAATGTAAAAACTAACCCCAAACTTTTGACCGGTAGTGTACATGTAAATGTGTTTTACAATAGCAGGACCATACTGCAATTTCATTTTACAGTAAGATAGCCTTACCACAACTTCTTTTATTGTAAAATGCCCTTTGCCATATTTTAATTTTAAAACATTAAAATTTTTACAGTACTTTTACTTTGATTTATTTACATTTTACACTGGATGTACAAAACTTTTATTTTTTATTTATTTGTATTTATTTAATAAATTCCAAACAAGTGACAAGACAATGTACAGCAGTTTTTTATATTCATAGTTATTATATCCATTTTAAATGCATGAATTCAAATTTTTAATATACATTTTGTGATACAAGATGTTAATTAATAATTGTTTCATCAACTGTCTCGCTTTGTCTTCAACTACAGTAGAATACCACAAATTCATAATATACAGTAAGGCCCAATCCCAATTCTACCTCTTAGCCCTTCCCCTTACCCCTACTCCTCGTTTTGCGCGTTCATGTTAAGGGGTAGGGGTCTCCCAATTCTCTTTAGCTTGAAGGCGTAGGGCTAAGGGGAAGAGCTACCCCTTGAAACTGAGATTTTTCAGGACTACACTCAAAACCATGGGGTAAGAAAATTTCTTTATCCATAATAATAACTCCTGTATAGCATTCCCACATCATACTTTCACATTTGTCCCTTGATGACACTCGAATACCCTGTCAGAAAAGTCTAATGACCTTCTTACAGTGTCTGGTATAATGTTAATGTTGTTTTTGTGTGTTTGCATAGATGAATATGGCCATGGTATAAATGCACAGTACAGTTATGAGCTCATTGCCACATTATATTGTTAAATGATAACATGATATATGCCTTCAGTGATTTCCTGAAGAGAATTACCAAAAAATAATGCAACTGGAATAACTAGCAGTCGCTATCGTCGATCTCATATGAAGTAAGAGATTGCGATGACATATTATGATGTGTGCAGGTGTTGTAGGGGTGTCCCATTTCTTAGGGGAAAAATTTAAGTCCTACTCTGTTTCAAAGGCCAACGGGGAAGGGGAAGGGGAAGGGGAAGGGCTAAATCCAGTCAAGAAAACAGAGTTTACTGTATAGACCATTTCAATATGGCGATATCATTGTTCCATTAACAGTTCCTGCTTGTTGTCAAAGTTTTTCAGAACTGCAACAAGATGTGATTCAGTCATAATTAATGTTAACACAGCTGTCAGTAAAAATTATCAATATGTAGAGCTTTCTGGATCCTTAGAAGCAATTGAAAATCTATTACAGGAAATACATTAGGACCATTGCTGTCATTTACATCCCTCAAAACAGTTTATAACTTGGAATGTCATATACGTCAGCAAATTTTGAATGAATCAAAAGTAGTGCTGTCCACCTAATCAAATCTAATAATTCTTCCAATCAGTCCACAATGGAATTGGTTGCTAGGGTCTTATACTGTAGATAGTTTTTGGGGATTTTTTGGAGTGTTTGAATGGTTGCTGGGAAGGTTTTTGGTTGTTCTGTTTGGGGTTTTGGCGGTTTCTAGGAGCGCACCTATGCTTTTCTAAATGCTTTTGAGTTCCTTTTTAGATATGGAAAAAATTTGGAAAAACTTTTTGGGAAAGATCTGGAAAATTTAGGGGGGAAAAAACATGTCCTGTAGACTTACAACTCAAGTTGCTTAGAAAAGCAATAGCTATAATAGTTATCTTCAGCAAGCTCACAAATAGTCTATCCTCTATTAACAAACTTCAGCTAGTACAAAATGCAGCTGCCAGAGTTTTCACCAGGTCTAGAAAATATGACCATATCACCCCAATTTTAACCTCCTTACACTGACTGCCTGTTAAGTTTCGCATTGATTTTAAAATATTGCTTCTTACCTATAAAGCTTTAAATAATCTAGCTCCTGTTTATCTAACCAACCTTCTGTCTCGCAACAATCCAACCCGCTCTTTAAGATCTCAAAACTCAGGGCTCCTCGTACTACCTCGAACAGCAAAGTCGAGTAAAGGAGGTCGAACCTTCTCATTTATGGCTCCTAAACTCTGGAATAGCCTTCCTGATAATGTCCGAGGCTCAGACACACTCTCGCAGTTCAAAACTAGATTAAAGACTTATATTTTTAGTAAATCATACGCTCAGTGCATCACTTAGTGGTATGATACATGAATGTGCTCCACACAGGTTTTTGCATCTCATTTATATACACCAGTGTTTCCCAACCCTGTTCCTGGAGGCACACCAACAGTTCATGTTTTGGATGTCTCCCTTATCTGACCCATTAACTTCAGGTTTTGGAGTCTCTTCTAATGTTCTGATTAGTTGAATCAGGTGTGTTTGATAAGGGAGAGGATGAAAATGTGTACTGTTGGCGTGCCTTCAGGAACAGGGTTGGAAAACTCTGCATTAGAAGACACTCCAAAACCTGAAGTTAATGGGTTAGATGAGGGAGACATCCAAAACATGAACTGTTGGTGTACCTCCAGGACCAGGGTTGGGAAACATTGATATACACTATGAACAGCAGCTAGGCTAATTATTCTCTTTATTTTCTATTTCCACCAGGGGATACTCATCCCGAGGCCCTCAGACTATGCAGCGCCACTGATTTGATCCAAGACCAGCGACGAGATGATCCCAAGGTTTCAATAATCCTGGACCAGGCCGTAACCTGAGCAACTGCTGTGGTGGTCATGGAGGAGTGGAGAGCATGAGAATGATTCCTGTGACACTCCAGGGACAGACGAGTCTCGCTGATGTCCAGCCTCTCCAGTGCCTAGACTGCAGCTCTGCACAAGACGTTTGGCCATAGGAGAAATGGTCGTGCCCAACTTAGCCTGGTTTCTCTCAAGGTTTTTTAATTCTTCACTTTCGCCAATTGGTGAAGTTTCTTCCTCGCCTCTGTCGCCTCTGGCTTGCATGGTTCGGGATCAGTAGAGCTGCGCGTCAATGGGTTTGCTCTTCAGTACTTGGACTTTCAGTAGTGATTATTAAACCACACTGAACTGAGCTAAACTGAACTGAACTTTAACTCTGAAAACTGAACTGACACTGTTTCAATTTACTATAATCTTCTATGTGAAGCTGCTTTGACACAATCTACATTGTAAAAGCGCTATACAAATAAAGGTGAATTGAATTATATTGAATCTATCCAGTGTTTTATTTGCATATGAATTGCACATTGGGGGTTGGTTGAAAATGACTAAAAATGCAGTTCATAAAATATAAGTAAAATGTCTAAAATCAAACAAGGGATAACTGAAATATCAGCCTACCCTCACACAATGTGGCACTAGATCATGAGTGGATGAAGTGGATTAAGAGGTGCTGTTGTAGCGGCAGGAGAGAAGAAGAGGTGATAATGCGCTGAACTTCAGACAGACCTGCTGAGCTCTTCCCTCTAGAAGCCCCGAGGGCAGTAAATGCGGTAGACCCTCCGCTCACTGACACAAATGTGTGTGTTTGCACAGTTTAAACACAGCCTCATTCAATTCCTCGGAGACAGACTCTCTATACACTGCCAAAAAGCCAACGGCAGCAATTAGATAGAGCTGTTTTACGAGGTGCCAGAGAGAGAGAAAGAGAGAGAGAGAGAGAAAGACCTGTGTGGTTAGACGCTGGGAAAAGAATGAGGAAAAAAGGGGGAGAGGGAAACAGAGGAATGGAAATGGACTGTTAAAATTAAATAAATGATGGCAGATGAAGACGGTAGTGTGACAGTGGGGTGTTGATAACAAAAAGTATAACTATTAAATAGTTATACAACAAATATCGCTACCTATCAAAAATTATTTAAACCATATTGATTTAACTTAGCAAATCAAAACAATTATTTAACTAAAGTGGTAGAGCCTCCAATTGGAAAATTATTACATGGATAATTAGGTTTTAATTGGTAACAAGTTATTTAACCCTAACCAATACAGAGAGTAGCATCAGGGTCAAATTATTGGTATCAAGCAAAGAAATAATCTATGCAGATTGCTGAAACTACTAAAATTAAGAATGAAGATTAAGAACAGTCTGATACATTATTAAAAACTGAATGGATATGGGGAGGAAGTGTGGTCATTAAAAGTTTTAAATGATGGATATTTGCAAGGACTTCAAGTCTACATGAACCGGAAGATGTGACTCTTTTTTTTTTATTGTGACACATGTCCTAGAGAAACAGGATATTCAATGAGAAAACAGTGGGCGTGGCTTGTTTTTTTTCTACTGCTGATTGGATGTAGTAAAGTAGGGATTTCATTCATTAGGTCAGGAAAAGGGTTTAGGAGAGATATTATAACCTAACCGACATCTCCTCCTCGCCATTTCTGTTTGTTGTCATAGTGCGGTCAAAACTGAGAGTTGGAGGGGTGTGGTTAAGTATGTTAGCCACGCCCAATACCTCAGACAGACGTAATCTGAAAATTTAACTGCAAACAATCACAAAGTGCATTTTCAGACTTCAGTTAAGGATTACAAGGGCAAACTTTTTTTTTTTTCCAAACACGACAGAAGAATTGTTCACCACAAAACTAGCAATGTGAGCTAACAATGTGTACTTTGAACATCTGGTTAATATAACTGCCAAAGGCGTTTTTTCACATGACTGTATAATATAAAAAAGCTCATGTCTTTTATATATTTTTAGTAAAATATTTCTACTTTCGGTGAGCTGTTCGAAAATGACTGAAATCCTCTGACAAAAGTTACCCATTCCAAATCGGTGATTTCTTGCCATTTACAATGTCACTAACTCATTCAAGTGGATCCAAAAAGACTGGTCGTTTATGAAAGGCTAATGCAAAAAAGGACATTATAATCCTGAGCCTGAATTCAATACTGCAGCTGCAATTGTTTACCAGTCCAGTGCTGAACTGAATAAGGATATGTATCTTAACATACAGGGTGGTGTGGTGGTGCAGTGAGTAGCGCTGTCGTCTCACAGCAAGAAGGTTGCTGGATCGAGCCCCGGCTGGGTCAGTTGCCATTTCTGTGTGAAGTTTGCATGTTTTCCTCGTATCGCGTAGGTTTCCTCTGGGTGCTCCGGTTTCCTCCGCGTGCTCCGGTTTCCACCACAGTCCAAAAACATGCGCTATAGATGAATTGAGTAAACTACATTGTCCGTAGTGTATGTCTGTGAATGAGAGTGTATGGGTGTTTCCCAGTGATGGGTTGCAGCCGGAAGGGCATCTGCTGCATAAAAACATATGCTGGATAAGTTGGCGGTTTATTCCACTGTGGCGACCCCCGATTAATAAAGGGACTAAGCCGAAAAGAAAATGAATGAATGAATGAATGAATCTTAACATCTAGGGCTCTATTTTAATGGTCTAGGCGCAAAATCTAAAGCGCATGGTGCAAAAGCATTAAGAGCGTGTCTGAATCCACTTTTGCTATTTTAAGGATGAAAAAATACGCTTTGCGCCCTGGCGTATGGTCTAACAGGGTTGTGCTTATTCTCTTAATAAATTATGGGTGCGTTTTGAGTCTCATCTGACATTCCCTTTAAGAGTCAGCTGCGTCGCACCATGGCACAGTTGCTATTAATATGGCAGACTTTGTAAAAGGAACAACTGAATGCTTCACTAGTGAGAAAACAGTTAATCTGACCATCTGCAGCTCGAGCGTAAAGAATGAGCCTCCTCCATTCAGCCTCTTTACTTTCTCTCTACTTTACTTTTACTCTGTACTTTACACCTCTACTTTCATGGTGTAAGGAAATGGTGTTGTATGCACTCCACTAAAAACATTCATTAGCCTACATATTTAATTTTGTTTGTTAAGCGCAAAGATTTGTTTCAAAACTATTTTTAAATTCAGTTCTGATTTCCAGCAAACAAATAAATAAACAATAATAATGAAGTGTGGTCAAAAACTGAGTTATATCCAAACACACATCCTATTCTTATCCCCATATGGTGACGCATACGTCTCCAAATCCCGACAAGTGGAACTAAACTTGTTTTTATTAAAACAGATATAAATATGCATATAATAAATAATACTGTTAATAATAATATTATACAAATGCAAATTGTCATGAATGAACTGAAAAAGCCCTACGACATGAAGTGCGACATGGACGCAGTGGTTTTTATATTTATATAGGAAATAATAATTTGTAAAAATTTTAATCCTTAATTTTTTTTGTATGTAAAGATATTTGTGTATTGTTGTACATCCTGTGTGCATTAAGCATGTGTACATGTTCTGGACCGCATATGCGCATAACTAAAGCACTCTGCGCTGGGCTTTATTTGGTCAATGGTGCGGTTTATTTCAGTTCCTCAAAATAGCAACGCACTAAAAATGTACCTTAACACACCTCCTTTGTAGACCGGAACACCCATGAGTCAACAAAGTGGTGCAAATGGATTTGCTATTTAAACAATGTGGCGCAAAATGTGAAAATTAGGGTTGTGCTAGTCTAAAAATAGCAACAAATCACGCCTAACACATCTTGCACCTTATTGCGCTGATTTATGATAGGGCCCACAGTGTTTTAGCACTGGGAAACACTAAACCGAAATTCAGCTAAAGGTGGATGAACGTCACTGTTTAGAGTTGTTTTCTGCAGCAGGAGTTGAGCAATTTTCGCAGCTATATGGCAGTGTGAAGACCAGAGTTTAAAAGAAGCTCATTCTGCAACATGTGGTTCAACGCCCAATCAGCCAGCAATTATTATTCAGAACAATGGGCCCTGACACACAGCAAAATAGATAAAGCAGCTCCTTAAGACTGAAAACACTGAAATAATGAAAAGACCAGCCCAGAGTCCAGACCTAAACCTGAATGGAAATTTCTGAAAAAAACCTTGGCTACATGGCTAGGAAACCACTAGTCAAATGTAGAAGAGACTGAAAAAGAGCTAATCTAGATAAACAGCAGTTCATATGTGGTAAAGTCATTCAAAGCAAAAGTCTGTACTTCCTACTAATGTTTGTAACCTTCAGAAATTTTAGTTGTAATTTCTTCTTTCAGGTACAATCATTGCTGTTCTCTAATTTGATCACTGTGATTTCTAGCATGGTATGGTCACAGATAAGTTTAAAAGCGTTGTCTGTTGTTTGGTCTAAGATATTTTGAAATAAACAGCATATATGTGCCGCTTTAAACACACACACACGTTTAAGTGCCCATATATCTTAAGTTAGAATTAGACAGAGGTCTCCCTCTTTGGCCTTGGTCTACCCGTTTCTTAAATTAGATCGAGTGAGGAAAAGAAAAAGACGGATAAAATGAGTGAGATGAGACTCCCTCCTTCGTTAGCAGCTCCACACCAGCTGGGCACCACACAGTGCACTTTGCTGGGACAGATGGCAGCGTCACCCACACTGATGCTTCATTCCAACCTGTGCTGGCAAAGACGCCGCCTGCCAGCCAACCGGGCGGAAATCATTAACACTGGAGGGAGACTGTCCTACAGACACTCGGAGCAGGGCTGGGCAGAGAAAGGAAAGAGCGAGAGCGAGTGCCCCGTAAAGTGACCTACGCTGAGACAATCTGTCATGACTTAAGTAATTATCCAGATTTTTATATATGTGTGCATGGAGAAAGAGAGAGAGAAGGGAATACAAATAGAGCTGTCATTATTCAGGGGAACAGTATCAGTGTGAGCCAAAGATGAAACTTACACACACATCTTTGGGTTTATAGAGTTGTAGAGCAAAAGAGCAGCAACATTTGCACTCCTGCTCCAAATTATGTCAAAATAATATCAAATATTTACAATTTACATTTATTTGGTTAGCGCAAGGGCAGCACGATGGCTCAGCGGTTAGCACTGTAGCCTCACAGTGAAAAGGTCGCTGTTTCGAGTCTATGTTGGGTCAGTTGGCATTTCTGTATGGAGTTTGCATGTACTCCCCGTGCTTTCGCGGGTTTCCTCCAGGTGCTACGGTTTCCCCCACAGTCCAAAGACACGCGCTATAGGTGAATTGAATAAACTAAATTGGCCGTATGTGTGGGAATGTGAGAGTGTGTGGGTGTTTCCCAGTACTGGGTTGCGGCTGGAACGGCATCTGCTGTGTAAAACATATGTTGGATAAGTTTACGGTTCATTCCACTCTGGTGACCCCTGAAAAATAAAGGGACTAAGTCGAAGGAAAATGATTGAATGAATGAAATGGTTAGCGCAAATTGCTATTTTTCAATTAATCCATGCGATCCTCTAAATAAAATGTTTTGTAATCTTCAATCAAAATATGACCATTTGCTTTATGTTTGGAGTGGCGATACTTCTCTGTTGAGGTCAGTTTGACAGCCTCAGCCACAATATTCTTAAGCATGCCCCTTTACCATTAGTTTGCTACTAGGGAATGATGCACAAGAAGAAAACCTCATCCCCTACGCAATATTCCATTTCAGTTGGAAATGGGTTTACAGTATGATCACACTTTAGTCACTTTAGAAATTTTTAAAACTAATGTTCACTAGAGTTTAGACTTGCCTCATCTCAGATACCAACAGTGTTGGGCACATTCCTTTAATAAGTTATAGTTACTAGTTACTTCTCACAAATAGTAACAGCGTGAGTAACTCAGTTACATAATTATAAAAGTAATTTTAAACTACTGGAAAGTAACTATTGCGTTACTTCAAAAAAATCAAAATAAATATAAAACATTGTACACTAATTTACACTATTTTAATGTTGTTATGGGACAATGTGTGAGACAACCATCAAATCCAACATATTATAAATATTATCATTACAATAGTTGTACAATATAACACAATATATGGTTTAGAACTTATAGATATTAGATATTATTTAGTTTAATTCTGTCTGAGCAATAGGTGCTTGCAGTGGAGAACAATCAATTTTTAGTTGCTTTGACGTCTCCTCGTTTGGTATCAGAGCTCATGTTATCACCTGCGTTCTTAGCCACTAATTTTGTGTCACCATGTGATGACGTGAGGTGCTTCATTAGATTGAAATTACTTGTCACTGACGTAGAGAGACTCTTTTTTCCTAGGCATAAGTTGTACGATACACAAAAGCTGCTGCTCGCATAAAAAACACTTCAGTGTTCTCAATCACAGTAATGAGCATTTTATTGTCAGCAATAGTAATGGTGTTGTAACAAGGAAACAGTTATTCCATTGATTACTTATTACTGAAAAAAACGTATCGCCACTAGTAACACCGTTTATTTATAGCACCTTTATTCCCATCACTGGATACCAGTACATTACCATTTATAAAAGGTGAAAAATTGTCTGACCATCTGAGATTAGGAATTCTGATCATGTTTTCAAATAGTAATACCGCACATTGTGAATGTGTAATAGTAACATTTGTTGTTTGCTTTTGGCATCTGATACGGTGTTTGATGTATGACATCAGACTTTATAAGCAGATTGCATTTTGGTTAAGATTAGGCTTGTTTAGGCTCGTGAGTTTATTTTTGTAAGTGATCTACGTCAGTTGGGTGAGAAAACAAAGTTCTGGTTATCTGTTTAAATCACAGAGGTGCTGCCATTGGACAAATATTTGCTAAAACAACAGCTAACACAGGTCTTCTTAATTAAGCTTCATTACACTGGACTCCCAGCAGTTAATCCGAGTTGGAGTGTGTATGTGTGTGTTTACTCAGATTTAGTCAGGAACTAAGGATATCCTTAAAAGTGTGTTAAATCTGAGAAACGTTTCCTTAGGGGTATCTGGAGATAAATGAACTGTTACCTGTTATGTTACTGTTATGAAGTTTCTTTTTTGGCGTAGCTGTAGTTTGTCATAACATTTTTATTTGTTGCATTTTCCATTTTATTTATTTTTGTGTGGTTTTTATGTAATATAATAAAATTAAATAAATTACAAGTAATAAAAGCAATAGCAAAGTAGGTACAGTGTTGCCAGATATAGCTGACTTTTTCCAGCTCAAAAGCTTTCCAAAACCTGCCCAAACCAGAAAAAAAACCACCCAAAATATTAGATTATTAGCTTATTTATTTTAATTTATTTAAATCAAAACTAACCGTTACTTTAACTGTCATATTTTTTTTAATCATCACCAGTAGTCACAGAACAACAACATAACCGGATCACATCACTGTGTAGATTACACTACCCATTACTTTCGAAATGGGGTACGAATTCATCCCACTTAGCATTTTTTATTATTTTGAATAAAATTAGGTGCTACTTGTCAATCAGACAGCGCTTCTGTTTGTTCTTGCTGTCAACTGCGGGAAAAACGATTGATAAGTGTTATGATAAACCGTTGTGAGTTTTACTTCAGGCATTGTATGATTTGCATTCATGCGAAGGGGAGTCAGAATTGTGTGAAGAGTCAGCTTTTGATACAACTTTCCTTCACCTCCTCTTGCAGGTGGGTCCAAGAGGTTTGTGTTATGCACTGGTCACTACTAACTGAATGAAGCAGGAGCACACAGTTATGTTTTGTTAAATAAGTTGCATATAAAATTTACATTTCAAAACCGGACAAATTTTGTCAACCCGCCTATGCCATTTTTTACCCGCACACTCAAATTCAAAACTGCCCAATTGGCGGGAAACTGCCCAATCTGGCAACACTGAGAAGGTAATATATTTTAAAATATATTTGAAAAAATGTGAGAAATACAAATCTTATCTAATCATAAACACTTTTGTCAAAATATATATTAACTAAACAGCGAACTAACCAAGTAAATAAAGGTTACACATATTTTCATGCTAATAAATACATCTTCCATTCAGTCAGTAATTTTGCAGTTTATACTTTGAAATAAAATGAATTCTGACTACTTTGAATGTCAATTTTTATGTCCTTATATTTAAATTAAGATTACAATTTCATATACGTGTATTACTGATTAATACAGTGTGAAATTAAGTGAAGTATTAAACGTGCAGATGTTTAAATTAGTTTTCTTCTTAAACATTTTGAACACATTTATTCTTGATGTGTAAAGTCTGTGGTATGTCCTGATTTAGACACTAAAAGCAAGGTAAATGTGTTTAAGGAACAGAAGTCCCCATCTCAGTCTAGCACCTTTGTGTTGTGTGTTTACTAACACTGTCCTGATTAGTTTAGAGCCACATGGCACAGAAAACAGCCCTGCAAACACCCGTCGACTTACACCAGCCTGAGAAAAGTGCACTAAAGCAGCAACTGGGACTATTTAGGGCAATAAGTGATAAAGCAAACAACAAGAGGGCTATCAAAAGTTAATAGCATCATTAACTAGGAAAAGAAATCACAGACTTGCTAATTGGTTTCTGTATTTGTTGTTCATGAGAGAGAGAGTTTCATTCCCTGTTAGAATTTAATGAGGAGAAGGAGGTTTTGGTGGTTCAGATCAGGGACAAAAATAAACTTTTCCATTGAGGAGCAATGTTTGCCTCTGGTATTGATTTCCAGACGCCTTTTTTTATTTTGGTCTTATAAATGAAAGTTTTTTGTTTTTGTTTTTTTGATAGAATTACTTTGTTTATTTTATCTGTGTTACCCTATATCTTATTTACATAAGATTTTCAGTCTTATATACATTATGTGTGATCTGGTTATACTATATATTTATAAATATAAACAAAAAAAGTCATGAAACATGCATATATAAATGTTTTGTCTTCAATTATTGTGTCTAATGCAGACAGCATCAATTCTGCCAAAAAGATTGTGTGTGCATGATTTTTGTGTTTTTAACGTATAGACATCATACATAGTGATGTCTATGTATGATGTCTTTACATTAAAAACACAAAAATAATGCGCACACAATCTTTTTGGCAGAATATATGCTATAAAACTGCAGGTTAACTATGTTTATAGATAATAACTTATTGTTATATTATTATTATTATTTGATTGTATTGGAATATATATATATATATATATATATATATATATATATATATATATATATATATATATATACACACACACACACACATACACACAGTTGAATTATAGAATTACACTGCCCCCTTTTGAATTTTTTTCTTTTTTTAAATATTTCCCAAATGACATTTAACAGAGCAAGGAAATTTTCACAGCATGTTTGATAATATATTTTTCTTCTGGAGACAGTCTTATTTGTTTTTTTTCGGCAAGAATAAAAGCAATTTTTCATTTGATTAAAAATTATTTATTTTTTTTTGATTGATTGATTTTTTGATTTTGACAAAAACTTTTGTTTTATGGAGCTAATAATATGGCAATATATCAATCTGAACTTGAATTGTGTTGGTTTTAATTATTGCCAATTGTAATTTAATAAATCTGAAATGTACATGCCGTTAAAATTGTTTTTGAATTTGTATTTCTTAATTTGAGTTTGAACTTGAATATTGAACATCTGAAATTTAAGACAACTTAATTTTTTATCGACGGATTTTCAAATTATTTTTGTATTCTGAATTCATAGACTGCAGATATCCAGTTTGTAAAAATACAGTTTCAGGTTTTTAAGATGAAGAAATTCAGAACATCAAATTCAATATGCTAAAATTCAAAACCAGAAATTCAGATTGTGAAATTCAGATTCAGCAGAAAGTCATCAGGAAACATCACCAGGGAAGAGTAGACGATCTAATATATACATTTGTGATAACCAGTGTGTGCTTTAAATTAAATCAATTCTATATTAAATTATTTTTTTTGTTTTTGTTTTGTCTATTATTTGTTCAGTTATGGTTATATAGTAATATATTAATCTTAGTTATTCATTTAGTCGTCCATTTATTTGATTCATATTTGATTCCTTCCACAGTCAACTCCTACATTGATAGTAGACTGATAATTCAGTTGAATACTGGTTAACAGGTTTGGGTATTGGAAACTCTGCTGTATTTTTGTCCAAATACCTGGAGAAAGTGATATTTCCTGACAAGATCTGGAGTCCAGGGCTGGATCTTATTTATCTGGCGTGGAGATTGTAATATAACAATATATAAAAAGTGGGAAAAGAGGATTAAAAAAACAAGTGGCATTTTGAAAACTGTAAAAATTTACAGTAAAAATCCTCAAAATTTCTTTTTTTGTGTTATCTTCCAAATGGTTGCTGGTACAAATGTCTAGGTCAGTGAAAGCAATATATATATATATATATATATATATATATATATATATATATATATATATATATATATATATATATATATATATATATATATATATATATATATATATATATATTCTAAAGACTTTTTATTGACACATAAGTAAAATATATGGGTAGTTTTTGTTCACTTTACTTTTTTTGCCACATTAATTTCCAATCCTGATTGAGCTGTTAATACAAACGTCCAAAAATATGCACTACTCCCCCTTCATCTAAACTGACCAACTGTCAGTTTTTGATAATTATCTCTCTTTCCAGCAGGATACATTGAACAATATTACATCCTTCGTTGGATTCTGTTAAAACATAAATAATTGACATGGCATGATTAATAAATGCAGCAATAGGACACGAGGTTGTCACTGTCTGAAATTAATCACATATTCTCTTTCAACTTAAGCCACGTTTAAATCTATAATTAGGCCACTGAG
Source organism: Danio aesculapii (assembly GCF_903798145.1). Taxonomy (NCBI): domain Eukaryota; kingdom Metazoa; phylum Chordata; class Actinopteri; order Cypriniformes; family Danionidae; genus Danio; species Danio aesculapii. The sequence goes on along the minus strand of NC_079453.1, from coordinate 29,294,841 downwards.
TACTTAATGACAGTCTGGCGTCTGTACCGCGATCAGCCTCCCTTTAGAGCAGCCCGAGCCGCCCTCCTCTCGAACCCTTGCGAAATCTCATCACAACATTGTCTCTGTTCTGCCCGAAAACACACACACACACACACACACTGCATATTGTTCTAGTAATTACAACCCCTTCAATATGGGTGGGAGACGGATTTTGACACCAGAGTTGAAATTTCCTCAGGTTGAGGCTGGAGATCATCTCAGGAAGTTTTGAATATTTTTCAACAGGAAGTCGAAACATATGGGCCACACTCCAGGTAAAGCCCGCATTCTTCAGAATATTATAGAGGCCTCCTTTCGCTCTCTCACACACACACAAGCCACGTTCCTTAAAAGAAAAGTCCAAAGCTCCTCCTAAACTACTCGATCTGCTCCTGCCTGACATATGTTTGTCTTTCTACCAGCGCCTCTAATTTGATACAGTCCTGGACGCCGTGTGTATTTTAGGGAAATCCTGGTATGCGGCGCTGCATTAGGGGGCCGGAGGAGTGCTCAAAAACCTCAAACTTTTAGAGTTCATAAGATGAGATGCCAGATGTGGGATGTCTGATACATCCAATCTGATTAGCTTGACTACAATGAACAAAAATGAGCTGCTGCCTTAAATGTTTAAGTTGAATAAATGCAACTGTATAAGTAAATTCAACCCGATCTCACAAGGAAAGTAACAGTTCTACGTATTGTCAGAAGAGTGGCTGATTAATTGTGGCTAATACTTTATATGATTTTATTTGCACCCAAATACCACCCTTAAACCTACCCCTAATTGGGGGATGGTCAAATCGTACCAAAATGTAAAAATTAGTTAGCTAAACTAAATCAAAAATTTACCAATTGCCCAAGAATTGTGCTGGAAATGTCAATTTAAATAACATTAAATTGACAAAATATTAAATAAATTAATTTCCCTTTGGCTCAGTCCCTTTATTTATCAGGGTTCGCCACAGCGGAATGAACCGCCAACTTATCTAGCACTGTAAAAAATTATATGACAAAAGTCAAACTGTAAAAAATGCTTGGTTCCACACAATCAAATTGTGTTGGGAAAACATGAAGGAATTAAGTTAACTTATTATTTTTTACAAATGTAAGTGGATTGAACACAAAACTATCAAGTTCCCGCAAGAAAACGCTCAAGAATTGTATCGTTTCAGCTCATTTTAAATAAGTAGTTTGAGCAAACAGCGAACATCATTTTTGAGGGCATGACAATAAATGTTTTTATGTAACTTTAACTTATTTTAATGAATTAATCAGGTTTCAACTATTTGTAACTTAATTTTTAAGCCAGTTTAACTAATGTAGTTGAGATGACTCAAATTTAATTTGATTCAACTAAACAATTTAAGGGCGTAAGATTATTTTTACAGTGTAATTGTTTTTAAATTGTACATTTTAGTAAGATTTGCTCATCCCCCAATAAAGGGGTGTAAAAAGAGATTTGTTGACTTTATGTTTTAAAAAGTGAGTAAAATTGGCATTTTTATAAAAATTTGACAGTTCCAAGTTACAATAGGTTCACTTACATTGTTTTTAAGTAAAGTCAACTTGTTGCTTTTAAGGCAACTGGTTTACTCATGTTAAGTAACTAATCACTTTTTAGTCTATGTTTTACGTGGCGGATGCTCTTCCAGGCGCAAGCCAACACTGGGAAGCACCCATACACTGTCACATTCACACACATACACTATGGCCAATTTAGCTTATTAAATTCACCTATATCGCATGTTACACTGCACACAGAAATACCAACTGGCCCAGCTGGGACTCGAACCAGCGACCTTCTTGCTTTGAGGAGACAATGCTAACCACTGAGCCAACGTGCCGCCCTAAAATACCAAGTTGACAATCTTTACAATTTTGTATTTATTTATTTATTTAATTGCTGCTTGTTCAAACTGCTTTATATAATAATAATAATAACAATAATAATACCTTACATTTATATAGCACTTTTTCTAAACACTCAAGGCGCTTCACACATTGGGGAAATCTCCTCATCCACCACCAGTGTGCAGCATCCACCTGGATGAAGCAACTGCAGCCATATTGCGCCAGACCACACACCAGCTGATTGGTGGAGAGGAGACAGAGTAATGAAGCCAATTATGATAAAGAGATTGTTAGGAGGCTATGATGGACAGAGCCCAGTGGACAACTTTGGCCAAGATTTTTAACAACCACGTAGAGTCAGGACCTTGGTTTAAAATCTCATCCGAAAGACGGTGCTCACTGAGCAGTATAGAGTCCCCTTTACTATACTGGGGCATTAGGACCCACATAGACCGCAGGTTGAGCACCCCCTGCTGGCCTCACTAACAGCACTTCTGGCAGCAACCTTACTTTCCCATGTCTCCCATCCAGGTACTGACCGGGCACAGCCCTGCTTAGCTGCTGGAATCAAAATGAGCTGAAACAACACAATTTTTATTTATTTTTTTACTTCTTTATGTTCAAACCACTTAAATTTGTATAAAAAAATGTACTTAATCAGATTGAGATGTTGAGACAACATGAAGGTATTGGGTTTTGAACATTTTTAGTATGTTGTATAACTTTAAACATTAAGTAAGAAAATGGTTGGATGTTTTCATGACTTATTGATCGCATACGTTTTTTTTTTACAGTGTACCAACCAAAAGTTTCCCCATGTTTTAATGCTGCAAAGGCTTTTATAGGCTTTCGGTGCTAGTTTGCTGTCTTTAATCTAATAATACTCAAGGCTGTGAGCTGTAAGGTAACTATGGAGATCACTTAAGCTTACCGATTTAAGCTTTCTCTTGCAGTTTGGGTAAGTAATACCTGATTAAATCCCGCTGCAGACAATAGGCTTGGTGGTGTCGATTGATGTAGCCTGTGCACCATGGGGGTTGGTGAGTGGATGAAGGGCTGCTCTGTAAAGGATACCCTCTTTATCCCACCCCATGAGGGGTGCTTATAGTCTTGGGGGAGCCGGTTGTGTCCCTGAGGTTCGTCGAACCAAAACACGCTCGCACACAGACCGGATTTAAGCAATGAATGTAACAGACTGTTGCTCTGGGTTGCGGTGTGGTGAGATCATTTGGCAGATGGCAAGAAACATCACAGAATCAATCGAATTAATAGGACGTGTTGAGATAAACAGATGATTTCGGTTAGCACAAAGTCACAAGTCTGGGCTGCGATTAATTAAGGGGAAATTAGGGGTTGATCAATGCAAAAAAGAAAGAAATCAATCAATCCTGTCATCATTTGCTCATCCCTGTGTTGTTCTAACAATGAATGAGGGATATTTAGAAGATATTTTGAGAAATGTTTCAATGTATATGCCAGCTTGCAGTATGTATGTATGATACTACTGCATGCCAAGAGGTGTAAACAATTCCAAAACAAAAAAAAAGTGCACTTGAATTAATACAGTAGTCAACAAAAAGGTTTTTCAGAATTGTCCTAAGGTAAGAGTGGGTGCTGTTCAATACGTTTAGGACAAATTTACTGTAAGGTTTCAACCACTTCAATTATCGACTACTGTTCACTCCCCAAAAAAGTACTCACAACCTTTATTCTTCAGTAGAATATTAAAGAAGCTTTTTAACTTTAATTCTGATTCATAGTCATTTCTAAAATACAAGTCAATGTCTACTGATGCTGTACGAGACATATACAGGAAAAACTTAATTAATACACTTGGCATCCTTGACAAACTGAGTGCATTTATGTCAGTCTGGAAAAGCACTGTGTTGCATACTGACAAATACCTGGGTACAAACTCACAACTGATGCTGTTTGTTTACTACTAATATGTAAGATGCGTGTTGTATTGTTCATCCAAATGTGGACAATTGGCATTGAATTGGCAATTAAATTGGCAAATGGATGTTCATCAACGCATAGGCACAATTTCGATCACAAGCTTTCATTGTTTGTTTACAACTTTTTTTATATAGGTGAAAGCTTCCATTTCAAACTGTGCCTATGCATTAATGCACTTCACCAGCACAATATATTCGCATACTAGTGGAGATGGAGGACAAATAAAATATACTACACTGTATAACATACGAGTCAAAAATAAAACTAAGATGGATAGATAGTCAGGTTTATACTTAAAAAATTCACAAGTCACTTGTAGCCCTGCTGTAATAATCAATATACTGATTTACAGAGCAATGCATAAACATACCCTCAATAATTTTTGTGACAACTACATACATTATATATAGTTTAAGTCAGAATTATTAGCCCCCCTTTGAATTTTTTTTCTTTTTTAAATATTTCCCAAATGATGTTTAACAGAGCAAGGAAATTTTTACAGTATGTCTGATAATATTTTTTCTTCTGGAGAAAGTCTTATTTGTTTTATTTCGGTTAGAATAAAAGAAGTTTTTAGTTTCTTATGAACCATTTTAATCTGTATAGAAGTGTCTTAAAAATATCTAGTAAAATAGTATTTACTGACATCATGGCAAATATAAAATAAATCAGTTATTAGTAATGAGTTATTAAAACTATTATGTTTACAAATATGTTGAAAAAAAATCTTCTCTCCGCTAAACAGAAATGGGGGGGGATAAACGGGGGGCTAATAATTCAGGGGGGCTAATAATTCTGACTGTATCACCCATCATGTTTACATACAAATGAATGTCGGCCACTTTTGAACTTACTCTGCAGCCTCTGTCATCAGATCTAATCTCAGATCACTCCATTTTTTTTTACTTTTTACATTTTCTTGAAAACTACTAACGGTTTGAAGTTGTCCAAATGAGCCTTTTCAAAGCTGCGTCCACTTCCAGAAAAGTGACACAAAATGCACAAATAATAGTAAAAAACATTTTACAAGTACATTTACATCCTACATCACCACTGTCAAAGCTTATATTAGGATATTTACTTAGCAATAACATCAAATGACAGAATCTAAATAATCTTAAGTATGATACAGTAGGCACAGTTGCGCAGTGGGTAGCGCTATCGCCTCACAGCAAGAAGGTCACTGGTTTCAGTTAGCATTTCTGTGTGGAGTGTGCATGTTCTCCCCATTTTCACATGGGTTTCCTCCAGGTGCTCCAGTTTCCCCCACAAGTCCAAAGACATACACTGTAGGTAAATTGGCTAAGCTAAATTGTGCGTAGTGTATGTGTGTGAATCAGCGTGTATGGGTGTTTCCCAGTGATGGGTTGCAGCTGGAAGGGCATCCGCTGTGTAAAACATATGCTGGAGAAGTTGGCGGTTCATTCATTCCACTTTGGTGACCCGGATTAATAAAGGAACTAAGCCGAAAATAAAATGAATGAATAAATGACACAGTAGGTTGTTTCTTAAATTGTTATGCCTACTACTGTATGTTGTTGTGTAATCAGTGGCATAAAATAGACTTAAAATTACAACAATGTCAGAAAAAAAATTAATCCAAACATAACTTAACTTACCAAACATGTATGATTAGAACACTGTGCTTTTATTTCTTCATAAAATAAAAGTGAATGTGTTCCATTGTACATAATTCCGGGCAAAAGAAATCATGAAATGATGTAAGGGTGACTAAATGATGACAGATTCCTAATTTATTGGTGAATTAACCCTTTAAATATTTATAAACTACCCTTTTTTAATGAAACAATGATGATAATTGCTCCAAAACAATGACATCACAGTTATCAGATGCATTTGCATGTAGGGTTATGCCAAGCATGTCGCTGAATGGACCAAATCAACAAGCCTCCACTTCAGGGTACCTTTTCCAACCATCCCACCACCAAGCCAACAAGCTCTCCTGCCCCCTCATCTATTGTGTTCACCCTCAGGACCCCCTCTGAGCATCAGTGACCACAACAAAGCACCGGGGAGAGTTTTAAGCTTCTAAGATCAGCAACCTAGTGAGCCTGAAAGCAATGCTAATGGCTAATAGTGCATGCTAAGCATTAAACTGACTAGCGCTAAAACAAAGGAATAAATAAACTGTGAAACGGATTCAAATGCAGGCCTTGTGAAACAGGCCTGTTTGAAAGGTTTTTGTTGCCCTGGTGAAAGTGGGTGGAGGGCATCGCTGATGTGGTCAGCAATCGTGTAAAACATCTGTTAAATCCAGAAACTCGGTTGGAAATGACGGAGCTGAGTTTAACAGCAAACAGCGCGGATTAGAAATGGTTAATTGGTGAGCCGGTGAAACTGAACCAGGCTCAGGTCTGGACAATGATCTACTGTATCAGGCCACGGGCGGATGACCTTTCCTGGGATGAGTTCACGTTATCAGAGGATCTCTGACGTTTAATGACACCTATTGAGTCTCTTAAGAGCCGATTACATACAAACTTTAACCCACCCGCTAATTGATAATGAGGAGGTATTAGCTGAAGCATTTACCCTCGGGTTGTGGAGCACGGCTTGGAAAGATTTTAATCAAACATATGTTCATTCTTAAACGTTTTTTTTAAAGCAAGAAAATGAAATGTGAAATGTTTAAGTTGGGGGAATCTTGCACAGTATGAAGAAAAGAGGATAGAAAAACTGCCAGAGTTTTGTTCCTATTTCAGTGACACTCATTAAAAAATATTGACTTAATGAGAGAAAAGCTTTCTTCTTTCTATTTCGTATTTTATTTATTTATTTTTTCTTCTGTTTAACAAAGCAAATTAATGTGGTGTCCAGCAAAAAGGAAAATTCCAATATTTGTAGAAAACATTTTCAATATTATTCATATCCCTGCACTGCAAAATTGTATGATCAATTAATCATGACAACATATGTTTATAGTTCTTTGTAACTTAATTTTATAAGTTATGCAAGCTGTTTTAAGTCAGTTTAATATAATATAAGTTCAATGGACTCATAAGGTTAATTTGATTCAGCTTAAAAATTTAAGGCAACCAGGTTTTTTTTTTTTTATAGTGTGTTAAAGTGTTACAGTGTAAAAACTTTTGTTCAAATGGTAAGAAAATCTGAGAAATATTATTATTTTTTCCACAATTATATCTCTTGTACATATTAACTTTTGAGAGAAGCCTGTCTCATTTCCGGTCAAAGATAAAACTTGCTGGTTGAATAAAAGTAACTTTAAGTCAGAATTTGACAGGGGTATGAAAAGTTTTAGGCTTGAGTATATGAAGAGTTACAAAAACTTCTAAATGCCATCCGAAATGTTCCTCTAATATGAGCATTTTATCAGGCTCCTGTGTGTATGTTCAGTAATATCACTTTTATGGCAAGGAACAAGTCCTTTTCTTTAAAGTGAAATATCTCAACATAGACAAAGGAGGCTGAGAAAAATGTTCATTTTTGACTGAAATTTCAGACGGCAATTAGAGGTTTTTGCATCTGAACTCTTCATTTGTATATGTAAATATATGAATTATGAAGGAACAACCCAGACATGAAGGAAAAACCCAATGATAAAGTAGCACTGGTTAAAGCTAAATAAAAAGCTATTTTTAAAAAAGTGATCAAATAAATATCATTATAGTAATTCTGTTGATTAATTTTAGGGTAGCACTACACATTACATTTACCGACAGTTAATTATTCATAATTACATGCAATTAACCCAAACCTGTTATTAGCATGTTGCTATTATTAGCACTTAAAATGTATAATTACACAGTAACAGAGAACAACTATGTTCATTAACCGGTGTTTAAAAAAATATATTGTAACTTTACTGTTTTCCATATTATTATTTAATGAGAGTGACTGCAATAAATAATCTTATTGTAGTTTGGACCTTATTGTGAACAGCTGCCATTTTAAGCTAAGCTAAATGAAAATGAGAAGCTTTTTCTTACAACTATTTCATAAAACAAATAAAATATTTCAGTTGCATGATTTTAGTTATCAACAATAACCCTGGTATTAAAACAACTAATCAACGGGTTTCATTTAAATGTACATTTATTTGCAATTTGCAAAGAGGTTTGGATGATAGAATGCAACCAAATGCAGAAATCACAATTAATTAGTCTCGTCCAACGGTAAGATAAACCCCCCCTGGAAATCAGTACAATATCAACCTGTCTTAACCTTTGAGGATTTCCTGATAGCTCTGCACACATTGTCCTGCACCAATGAGCCAATTACCCCTGGAGTGTGTATTAAGATGACCAGATGACTGCGCGCTGGAGCTTTTGTAAATGACAAAGACTCAGTGATAATGAGAGTAGGATCCATTGATGAACAGCAGTGTGATGCCATCACAGCTTCATTTCCCTACTTAAGGAAGGAGGACAGAATCAGGTGAAGAAAGGGAAGAGTGGAGTAAAGGGCAGAGATTGAGAGATCTGAACACTGATGACCTTTTAGGCTGATGCTGTGATTGCGGGTTTGAAGGCTTCCATTGACATAACATTTAAGGTAAATGAGCTGTTGGTTTAAACAAGTGCTTCTCAGTTGTCTTCGCTTCCAAATTGCACATGATTGTGGTTAGTTTACTTACTTTGCATGACTGTATTTAGTTTTGTTTATTTGTTTTCTACAATCTGCAGCCCTTTCAGTTACCACCAGAGGAAAAAAAACACATCGATCTTTTACACGTATTTAGGTTAGGGCTGGGCGATCTGGCCTAAAATTAAAATCTCGATTTATTGAATATTTTAACTCGATTACGATTAATAAACGATTATGTTATTTATTTATTTTTTACCCTTATAGTTCACTGACAGGTTTTGTACAGTAAATATATTCATTTATTTGAGGGTGCATTACTTAATTTTAAAATAATTGAAGAAAACACAGACTATCAACTATCTATGATTATTTATTGAACATCAACGCTAGACAACTGAAATTAAAGCACACATTGCCTATGTAACTTGCACTTTTGGAAACAAAATAAATAATTTTTTGTGTTTTTCATATTAAAAGTAGAAATTAAGCAGTGTCTTTTCTAAATAAAATATCTCTTGCATAGCTTGTAAATAATATTTTAAACAATACATTTATTTCATCTTCTGTAAACAAATATTTTTATGTAAATATTACTTTTATTGTAATGGAAGCTTAAGGCATCTCTGGTGCAGCTTCCAATCATCTTCAGTGTATTGCAAAGTAAGGCTCTAGAATAGGTCCATCGTCCTACTTGACCAGAGATCAGATGTGGCTGCAAAGTGACCACAGAAGTATAAATCAACCCCAATCTTTAACGAAGCGAGGTCACATGACTCCACATGCGGTACAAGGGAAAGTAATTTAAAAAATCGTCCTGGAAAAATTTGATCGATTATAGGTTCTGAATGTCGATTACTTTGATTAATCGCCCAGCCCTAATTTAGGTTGTATCAATTTAACAACATAAGTTAACTATAAACTACGTGAAAAAGAATTGTAAATGTTATTTGCTTTTGGATTTTAAGTAAACATTGTAAAAACTGAGCTTTGAACTAACAACAAAACCCTGTATATGTTTAACAACTAACATTAATAAGAAGAATAAATACTTTAACAAATGTATTACTTGTTATTTTATGAAATTTTGTTGTATTTACTAATGTCATTAAAGTGTTCATTTTAAGTTCAACTAAATGACAATGAGAAATATTTTCTTAATATTTTAGATTTTAACAATAAATATAGTTTTAGTTAGCAACAATATCCCAGATTGTAACATAATGAATCGATGAGTTACTTTTAAATCAACTAACATGAACGTTTATTAATTTTGCACACACTTTTATCCAAAGTGATTAGCAAAGCAGAAACACAACAAGTGATTCATCCTATTTCTTTTTTATTGTAATTTGGAAACTGCAAGTGCTCTGTTTTGCTGATAAAAATATTTTAAAAATAGATTTTGCATATAAAATGTAATTTCAACATCGACGCCAATAGCCTAGTGGGTATTGCGTCGACACATAGCACCAAGGTGCTCACGGCGACCTGAGTTCGATTTCCGGCTCAAGGGCCTTTGTCGACCCTTACCCTATCTCTGCTCCCTATACTTTCCTGTCTGTAAAATCTCCATATCACAATAACGGTGAACACCCCTAAAAAAATAATTGTTTAAAAATTTTAAATTCAAATACTCTAGTTTGGTTAAAGTAAACGTTCTCCATCAAAAGGTTTTAGCGGATTTCTATTGTTCACTAGATTTCACTTGTTTTTCTTTTTTTCTTTGTTGTTTTATTTAGGTGTTTTCTGAATGTATTTTTTACAGTTTATTTTACACAACAATGCTAAAAAGGTTTTTAAAAAGGCTATTTTGCATCTGTTTTTTAAAAATGCAATGCTGTCAAACCAATCCCACTCACACGCATCTTCAAAAATTGATCGATAACACTGTATTAATACTTCCAGGACAGTAGGTGGCGATATAATTTGTAAAGAAATACTACACATCTCTACGCATATAGTCCTGCCATCCACTATTGTTATTTTTATGGTCAAATGCTCACAAATATGCACATGATGTCACCATTTTCCAAATCTGCATTGTTTACACAGAAAATAATCCATTATTTCACATTTATAAAAAACGTAATATAAGGGCCGTTAAAGTCTAGAAATTTACCTGAATTTAAATTAAGGACATTTCTGTAATTTAACGTTTGTTATTTTATGGTCAATTTCTGTAATTTAACTGCAGTTATTTTACGGTAAATTTCTGGAATTTAACGGTCGTTATTTTACCCCAGCTGCCAGAAAGAAAAAAAAAACATAAACATTTTTTTTACAGTGTATCCATATCATTTTTAAAAGCTTCCACTCTGAAACCCTCTTCCAAAATTTGCCCCAAAACACTAAAACGCATTTACAGTTTTTATTTGAAAACTCTGTCATGTATATGCCACAAAATTATCTTTAGTCAATTCCTAAATCAGCGCAAGATTAATGTAAATAAATAGCACTAAAAGCCCTCATTCCTGAGATCTGCGACAAATATTTGCCATCTCTCCATTTTCACAAAGAGCAAATCAACACCTGGTCTGTGAGAGCAGTTCTGTTAGAGGACATCCGGGAGGAAAGGAAATATTGGCACACACTTCCTCCACTGCTGTCAACTAAAAGGCCGACACACACACACAAATACACACATACCTTCTTCATGTTCGCCTGACACACACGATCACACAAATGCGGGTAATTAATCTCCTCTTCATTAGGATTACCTTTGTCTCTTTCTTGAGGGATTTAAAAAAATGCCTGGATATTATGAACACAATAAAGCACTTCAACAATCCAAGGACAACAGATATGACGGTATTCAGCGTATATGCAATAAAAACAAAACCCTGCTGCAGTGAAATCCTTTGCAGACAGCAACACGCACACACAACCTAAATGGTCATTAATGCATTCAGTTTAATGGCTCATTACAGAGGGAGGCAATGTTTAGCCAACAGTGTTAGAAAGGTCAGCGACTGAGGGGGGAGGTTAGAGAGGTGAGGACATTCAGGAGGGGGGGATTCACCAGGACCCATGGGATATGGAGTCCTGCCCTCTGTTAATGGACTGCAAAATGAGCCCCGGTCCCCCGTGTCATCAAATCAGATACAGAGGCAGATGGAGATGGAGTGAAAGATGACAATCAGGGTCAGAGCCTTCATATTAAAACCGTGCTGTTTCAACGCTCACAGTTGGAGGTGGAGGTTTAGGAAGTGCTCGTTTCGCTCTCACATGTATGCAGTAAGATGAAAAAAAAAAGCTCACAGGGGAAAAAAAATTAAAAACACCGGCATTTCAAAGACGCTTTGATTCTGTGTCAGCAGAAAACTGATCAAGCCATTTCCCTTTTAAAGTAGTAGCGGCATTTGGTTTTGGTTTCTCTTTCTCGGGCGTTTTATGAAATTCACACTTTATGTACACGAGGAGTCGAGGCATTTTGATCTTCTTCATGGCCTGTAAACTGAGACCAACCTTCAATTATAGCTCCAGCGCCAGTGAAGGCAGGAGATGCAAATGGAGAAAAAAAAAAAGACCATTACGGTGTAGCAAATATTTGGTGGGCTTTTCACTCAAGTGTCAAAACTGGCATGGAAGTTGAGACCGGCTGTATACGTTTATATTGTGAATTATGTTAAGCATCAGTCTTCGATTATTTGATGTAATGTGCTTATCTAAGACAATAAAAGTGTTAATGGTATGCATATATACTGTATATGATGTTTTATCCATTAGAATATAAACAATATAGTTTATTAAATAATAAATAAAATTTAACCTCAGCACCAAAGCGTAGAGTTGTAATTTCAATGTAAATGCATCCATGGCACCTCTGAGGATCAATAACCAGGCTGAGTACAGACATCTAAATGCTGCTTCAGAAGCACTTCCATGCTGCCTTTGCAGTGTAAATTCAGCGTACCTATACAAATTCAACACAGGTAGCATGTTTAAATACAAAGAACAAATGAAAGAGAAATCAATGAACCAAACCATTTCCAGACTCAGGGAAAGTGATTAAAGCATGGAAAGTAGTCTAACTGATATGACTAGTGCTGGAATGGATTTTCATTTAGCATATTTTTTAACAAACTGACATCTGTACAAAACAAACATTGAGGATAGAATATACTGCTTTAAATAAATGATTCAATTATCTGTTGCTATTTAATTATCAAATATTGTTGTAAACAAGAGTAGAAGTCTACCCATGCACAGCCATAATGTAAAGACCCCAGAAGACACTGGTTCTCTAATGGTTTTCCTGATATATTAGGTTTTTTTTGTTCATTACTACAATCACACAAATGAGAGTAAAAAGGTTTGTGTTCAAAATGATTATGTTTTACTATGTAAATTACATAATCATGGTGAAAACTCCAAATTGGGAGCAGTTATGTTCATTTTTATGTTTCTAAAATTTACTTGGGATATGATTTACTAAGGTTTACTAGTTTACTAAAAAATGAAAATGCTGCCATAATTTATTCATCCTTCACTTGTTCCAAACCTGTTTGTGTTTCTTTTAAACAGTGTTCGTGTCACTGTGAATGTTTTTTACCCAACCTTCTTTTAGAATATCTTGTTTTGTGTTCAACAGAAGAAAGAAACTCATAAACGTTTACATCCACATGGATGTAAGGAAATTTTTATTTTTAGGAGAACTATCTCTCTAAGATGGTGTGAGTTTACACTACTGAACAAAACGTACAATTGCCTATAAGTTTTAGACCTTAATTTCTGAATATACAACCTATTTATAAAACCCTTGAGGGCAAACTACAATCGGAATTACAATGTAAATGTATTTAACAGTTCCATAAAGAACCCTTAACATCCATGCAACCTTTTAATCCAACAATTAAACGTTCTTAAGACTTATAAAGTGCTTTTCACACTAATATAAAAAAGTTCTTAGAACTCTTTCCCACTTAAGTTTTTTTCCCACTTAAAAAATAACCAAAATGGTATTTCTATTTCAAAAGTGTAGTCTTCTTGGTTTTGGTACACATCAGCTCACTTTTGATAAAGATATTGCTGTCAGGCTGGATTTTTAATATTAATATTAACGGAAACGTGGATCTAACGTCAGAGATCGTCAATGGCAGGTGATTCCATAGCCATTTTAAAACGTGAAACTCCTTAGCGCCAAATGGAGGACTAACTGCTGTAATTAAATCATTAAATCCCGCTCTCCGCTTCGCAGGACACGAAGAGAATTGCCTAACCAGCTCGCCAAACTCATTTGCTACTCAAGCATGAAATTATGACTTTTTTGGATAAATAATTACAAAGCTAACATCTGATAGCAAGGTGCACCCAGGGGGAGGATTAGCGCAGACAGGGGTGTTAGCCCTCATTACCAGCCGTGGATGAGAGGAGGAGAGAGAAAATATACTGGGATGGAGAGATAGGCTGTGATTTTAATTGCAGGCTTCTCTGGTTGGCTCCTTATCACAACCTCTCAGAGGGATCAAATGGCTCCTCTGAATGGAGCATTTCATTAACCTGTCACCTTATCACGGGACAACCTGTGTGATGCTAATGTGCAAATTACCATAAACGGGATCGTTTGTTTCCCTGTTGGACATTACTGAGACCCTCTCTGGCACGCCGTGTGAACGTTTGTGTGTGTGTGTGTGTGTGTGTGCGTGCGTGTGTGGGTTGTGAGAGGGAGGGGAGCGATGATGATGATTCTCTCCGCTCCATCAAATCACTATTACGCTCCATTATTGCCTTCTTCGCGACTCCACACTACCAGACGTTGAAGCCGCATATACATACAAACTCCTGAGCCGCATGCGCGTTAAATAAAACATGAAATATTGACTGGAGATAGATAGGTTATGGCATTGCGCAATCAATAAATGTCAGTGCATTTAATCGTAGATGGAGAGTGGTAAACTTTAATAAACACTGTACACAAAAGCAGTTTCTATTCTTTTTAAATAACACTTTACTAATCCAGTCTTAAAATATGCATATATAATAATTATATCAAGATACGGAAAACTTGAAGCATTTGTTATATATCAGTTAAATGCACAGACCGCTTAGATGATGCAAGCATTCCATATTGATATGTGTAACTAAATTACATAATTTTACTATACTACCAAGTTTAATAGTGTGTTTATTGAAAATTAAAAAAACTTTTTAAAATTATTTTGTAACAAAACAAACTTGTCAAAAAACATAAACACTGCTGAAAAGTAAAGTATTTAACGCTATATCATTGTTTTATTTTTGCAAAATTAATATTAATTCTTTTATTTCTTTTAATTCTTTCAATTTTTTTATTCTTTAAAATATAGTACACTGTATTTTATTCATTTATTAGTTCGTGTGTTTACAAAAGTAAAAATAGTTAACAAGCCAACTTTATTATAATTTTTTTGCATTAATTGTGTCTCGTTAATTTTAGCTATAAGCTTAATTAACTTATTTAATCTCAAATTAATATGAAGAAAGTTCAGAAATGTACAAATGTCCAGAAACACTGCTCTTAATGTTTTATAATTTACATATCTATATTTTATGTTAAATATTTCGATATTTGTTGTCATATTCCACACTTTTACGCGAACAAGACGTATATGTAGCTAAGCACTTCGTTTACACTGCCACACAAACATACAATAACACACACTGCAGCCTACTTATCGCGTGGCCCCGGATAGGAGGGGCCTCGCGCTTAAGTATCATGCCAATCAAGCCGTCAACTTCAAATTGTGAGAGGTCCAGAGGGTAGACGCATCACTAGACGTTCCTCCTGACGAGACCGCGCTTCTGCACCAAGCGAGAGTTATTGCTGTGATTGAAAGTGGATTGCCCTTCTCTCTTGTAAATCTCCGACAGAGTTCCTCGGGAGTTGGACATGTCGTTCCCCCAGCTGGGTTACCCACAGTTCCTAAACGCCTCCCAAGAGGTATACGGAGCGGAGCGCACGGGTGTAATGCCGTCCTCTCCACGCGAGGGAAGCTCGGACAACAGCGCAAATCCCGCGACTGCAGCGGCTGCTATCACGCCGATGCTCGGCATGTACGCGAATCCGTGGACCGTGCAAAATTATAGCGCCTTCTTACCTTACAACAGTGCCGAGCTGGCCCTCCTCTCTCAGATGGTAAGACAATTGTATATATACATATTATAAAGTTTTTTACAATGGTGAATATCTGTCTAATATTTTGAAGAGATGAATTAAACTTTAAACATTACATTTCACATTAAACTGTCAGTTTTAAATGTTTATCCAGATATATATTAAATGTGTTATTTGGCAGCGTTTCGAAGGAATAAAAATGTAAATGCAATCTTTAAAAAATCGTAATTGTATAATGGATTTAAAAACTAATCATTTTTAATTAAAAACAACAAATTGCAATTTGTAATTGTGTTACTTTCACAAACTAAAGCAGTTCTGGATACATAAAGGAAAACACGAGACATACTTATTGGATTTATTTTCAAGATTAACTAACGATTTTTAAATTCTCTTACTTTTAAAATTATTTCTATTTTGGCACTATAATTCTCGAATAATAATTATCAAACGATATATTTCGAAATTATAGTTCTTCATAAGTAATAGTATTTAATTTTACAGTGTTTGTTTTAAAGTAAACCACTGCTTGAAGTTTGCTGCAACAGTTTATTTCTCGTGTTGAAATACTACTTTGACACTTATCAAAATAATACCAAAATAAAAGGAATGACAATCTTATTACTCTTTCCTGCGTATGTTTAAAAACCTACTGATAATTGTTTTTTCTAATCCTCAGGGGTCCCAGTATGAGCTGAAGGATAACCCCGGGGCTCATCCTCCAGGATTTGCAGTGCACGCTGCGCCCGGTTTTTATCCATACGGCCAATATCAGTACGGCGATCCATCCCGGGCCAAGAGCGCTACCAGAGAAACCACCAGCACACTGAAAGCATGGTTGCAGGAACACAAAAAGAACCCGTACCCCACCAAGGGTGAGAAGATCATGCTGGCCATCATCACTAAGATGACCCTTACGCAGGTGTCCACCTGGTTCGCCAACGCGCGCCGGAGACTCAAGAAGGAGAATAAAGTGACTTGGGGTCGCAGTGCCGAGGACAGAGACGGACGGATTTTCGACAGCGACAACGAGGATGATGCGGACAAAAATGACGACGAGGAAGAAATTGATCTGGAAACCATCGATATGGACAAGGCTGAGGAGCCCAGAGTGGACCAGAACAAGGAAACCACGGATAACCCGCACGCGAGAGAAAACGTGGAAACACCGCGGATATTATCCTCCCCAGCACTTAAAAACACGGACAGTCCTGTGTCGAGTGGTAATGTGAATGTGGTCAAAAGCGTTGGCGAGGTGTCTCCTGGTGGAGCAGTGTGTCAAAGGCCTGGAAACAGCAAACCCAAAATCTGGTCTTTGGCGGAGACGGCAACAAGTCCCGATAACACGCAGAAACTCAGTGTCCCGTCGACGCCTGCAGGCCTCAGGGCCTCACCCTCAAACCATCCGGCTTTTCTCTCCACAAACGGAATTTATACTTGCCAGATTGGAAAACTACACAACTGGGCGAGCGCCGCTTTCCTCAGTGCTAATTCTCTGATGGGTGTGCGTTCACTTTTGAGTCAAAACAGTAACTTTCCAAACCACAGTCCCGTTATGAACCCCGAAAAGAAACCTTCGTCTGCCTCTGGATCTCCTTGTCTAGACAGCGACAACTCATCCGACAGTTTCAGTCCCAAACATAATGGTTGGTATTCACTATTGAACAATAATTAGAATATTGATTTTAACATATTAACATATTCACATTGTTTTCAAACAACATTAAAGTTTGCTTTGAAGTGCAAGCTGTTCATTTATCTTTTGAAATGTGTTTAGATCAAGAGAACGTTCAGAGAATTGAATCTCCAACACTTGCATCAAGATCACCGTTTCCAGTCATCCATGACAGGTAAATGATGAACAAGTCATTTTAATTTCCGTGCACTGATTTTGATTAAATCAAACTCCAATAATTGCAAAAGCACAGTTTCACTTCACACTTATGTCAGAGTCGCGGTTACAACTTGCATTCCTTAACATTTCTCCATTAGATATAATCCGTTCTGGATTATTTAGAACATTCAATAGTTAGAAATCCTTCACTAACATTTAAATATTAATGGCACATTGAAACACACATTTTCGTCAGTAATCCTAAATACTTTTAAGTGGCTTGCTAATTGCTTGAAGTTGCCTATTTAACGTCTCATCAGGAGAAAATTAATAATTTGATTCTAGGCAGAGATATCAATTGTGTCATTTGTTTAAGAACATTTTGACTAATTTTTCCCCATTTCTGTCTTTTCTACTCATGCAGGTCTCATCATGAAACATCACAACGCGCTTTGAAGACCATTTCTTGAACACAGAACTTATCAGAAACCTCTAAATTATTTAAAGAAAGTAAAATGTGACAATACAACAGAAGCATATACGTCATCGGATAGACCAAAATATTTTTTGCATTACTTATTACGCTCCCATCCAGCAATATAATTTTTTTATTTTATTTTCTATTCATTTCAGCATGTTTGAGTTTACCGTGTAGCTCGCCTGCATTTCTTTTTAAGAGTTAATAAGAGTTATTTGTCAGAAATTGTGAAAATGATATATTTTTGTGTAATAAAGAAAATGAGATGAATTGTGTTATGAAATTGAGTTTCTAAAGTTAAATAACTAAGTTTTAGTTTTTATTTCAGAAGCCATAACTTAAGTCGACAATTTGAGCGATTAAGAGCTATATGTTTTCTTTTTTATAATAAAGAAACAATTGGCATGTTAAATATGATATTAGGCCAATGATGAAATAATACGAGCGGCTAAAATATGACAATTTAATCCGACAACAGGTCAGCACATGAGCTAAAATATATGATATTATATAGGCTACTTGAAATGTATCCACATCATTTATTTCGTATTAATTGGTCAAAAAACTTAAGATGATTATCTGATAACCACACTGTTAATTGATTGCAAATAGAAACATTTTAGACGTATAAAGCTTAGGAACATTCATAACAAGGCAACGGCGACATCTGTTGGCGATTTTTTTCGAATTTATGTTTGGAATACACTTATATTAAAACCCCGAAGAAAATCACGTCTACGTTAAATAAAACTATAAAACAGCCAGTTCAATAATAAGCACAGCATTAGTTGTCTTTGCTTGATTTAAACACCTATACATAATAACAACTGTAGCAATGTTATTAAAAATTTCGGCGTGAAAGTGATTTCTTTAAAAACAGACGAAGGGGTGCATTCTTATTAGCTCAGATTAAGAGACTCTTTTTCTGTTCAAAAACAGAAACAAAATTGGAGTGAAAACAGTTTGGTGAAATTCAAACAAATGACTAGTTATGCACGATTAAATTGTTTATGAGAGTTCATAGCGCGGTTTCAACAGAAGGCGAGAGCTCTCCTTACACAACCTCGACAGCTGACTGAAATATGGAGACAGAGGAATATGGATCGCAGCTGTTCAAATGCCAGCGCACAGCATGTGTGTTATACTCGGAGGAGAGTGGGGTGTGCATGGAGATTATGTCAGTGATAAGTACAATATAAAGGCCTGCTAAGAATGGAGACCGAGATACACCTGAACTTTAGGCTATGCGTCACAGCAGGATAAATGACCCAATCGCACAAAGGCTTGTTTTATACATTTCTATAAAATCAAATAAAAAAAACTTGGAACAAAATTTACAGAATTCTAACTATTGATAAAAGATTTTGCGCTGCATTACAAAATATCATTTTGGCAATTGGGATTTAGCTAATTAGAAACATTAGTCTACTTCACAACGTAGATTTTCATTCAAGTAGGCTACCACCACCACAAACAACAACAAAATGATGCCTGCTATTGAAACAAGAGCTAGCCTGACCTAAAAATAAATAAATACACAAATTAAAACACACACAACTTTAATATAAACTTAATATATATAAGCGATATTTTGGATATCAATGAAACTTGTTAGGCTTTACATTTTTACATAGAGTATACAACCGCGACCTCCCGCGGGACCTCTGAAATGACGACCTCTCAAACCTTCAGAGAAAATAAACCGCCGCACGGGCCAAAAAAGGTTTATGTGAAGACGTGAATTAATTTTCAGTGTTTGGAAGTGTGTTTATATTCTGTTTGCTCTGTCACAGATGCTGCAGTAAAGTAAGTGTTTTAGAGAGCGAGATACAGGGAAAGTTAGTGACAGAGGCACATCTGGATCGGGTCACATTCTTACTGTGTGACAAACAGACTGATTTATCGATGCCCTAATCAAACACATGATCCCCAATCAGTAAAACGACATTTTGAAAGCTTTTCGGGATGCAAGACGTCAGCAAAACCACACATTCCTGAAAACACGGTGCTCAGCGAGAAGTTTATGAAACATATAATTTTTTTGACCGAGGTTCAAACCCAAAGGTCAGACAAAGGCCAGCAGCACTGAGCACTTGGAGAGTGAGTGTGGGAAATAAACCAGACCCATTAAATCACTGACTGTTGTTTGAAATTTATTTATTTATTTTTGCTCATATGACAATAAATCACTCCAGTGAGTGTAAACATTCGGTGAGTACCTGACAATCAAGCAGGAATCTCAACTGTCAAAAAATATTGCGCTAAATATATTGCTATTAATCTCTGAATATAGTTAGTTGATCTAGCTTTAAATCAAATGTTTCTTCAGTGCTTGTCTTTCGCACAGTTCTTTCCTTCTTTCCACAGTCTTTCCTTGTCAACATTTTTTTTCTTCTACAAATATGGACTATGAAAAAATATTCTGTCAGATACATGGGGTCTTTGGATATTGAACAAAAAACATATTCACATTTTCTCATATGAGCAATTTGGTCGCTGAGTTCACCGAAGCACCGATAAATATATTATGGCTGTCTAATGAACTACAAATTGTTAGTTGTGGAACTTTTTTCTGATTGCATTTGAGTTCAGAAGATTCCATCTTACTTTGCATACTCATTTACATACAATTATTTATTGAAAAATAAAAAAAACAAGGCGGTCAAAACAAGACAATTTTGGAAGCGACGGATTTACAGATCAAAGTAAAGTAGTGTATTAGGAATCTCCTTTAAAAATGGCACTTCAAACAGCAAACCTTTTCTCCATTTTCATGCAAGACTGCCACATAAGGAATTTTACTATCTTTGGGTCCACCTGGTCAGGTGATGTGTCAATCAAAGCAATGACGCTATAGAGAAGATGTCAGTCATGTTAAGGCATTTCTGCGCTATGCTAATGCTAATGGTGCTGCCTGGGCCTTTGTGGCCCATTCGTGATAAGACATAAAATGGCTGCCTGTTTGAAAGGCTAGGTTTAGGCTTCATGAAATGAATATATTAAACCAAGAAGGTGTGAAGGACAGAGAGATGGAGGGATGTACGAAAAAATGAATAACTGAATA
The DNA here is from genome assembly GCF_903798145.1 of Danio aesculapii. Taxonomy (NCBI): domain Eukaryota; kingdom Metazoa; phylum Chordata; class Actinopteri; order Cypriniformes; family Danionidae; genus Danio; species Danio aesculapii. The sequence goes on along the minus strand of NC_079453.1, from coordinate 29,273,975 downwards.
AAATGAAGCAAAATAAACGAGGTGGGAAGAGTGTTCAAATGTTTAAAAGGGGGATAGGTTTCTCTCATGAAAAAAACATGAGAGAAATCTGACTGTGCATTTGGAATTAGTTTCAAAAATAGAAAATGGTTTGAGGTAACGAATGGGCATCATAACAGGTCTAACCTGAATTTACCCTGACACACTAAAGCCCGCCTGGACTATCTGATACAATCAGGTTCCCAAAGCACATTGAGGATTAATATCCAAGTGTAAGAGAAGAGTGTCTAAGCGCCATCACCACATGTGCTGTTATCTGTAATCCTGTTAAATAAACGTCATACCAACCCAAACAGTCTGGGCAGATGCACTTGCAAGTGAGACTGAGATCTTACAGTCCTCCATCTAGAGCTCTGTGAAGGAGACATGCTCTTCTGAAAGACTGACTAACTAATACCCAAACTCTCTCTTTCACACACACAAACTAATATGCAGCGTTTGCACACAAACGCTCTTCGCTAAGTAGTCATTTTAGCACTTTTATGTTACAGTACACTTCCACAAGACCAATTCCCCAGAGCAAACTGAAGTTAACTACAGGAGTCTTGCTCAAGAACCAGAAAACCACCAGCTCATGAAAATGCAATGTTTAGACTGCAGTCAATTAAAGCTGGTTTAAAGGGATAGTTCATGCAAAAATTAAGTCTTTCCTCGTGTACTTGTCCTCGTGTCATTCCAAACATACAAGACTTTTTTTTTCTTCTGGAAGGGGACATAAAAATAGATACTTCTATATCATTTTTGGACTATAATGAAAGTCAATGTTGTTTTGGACTCAAGTGAATAAGTGAATAGACAAAGTTAAAGCATTCATCAGAACATCTTATTCTGTATTTTGGTGGAAATGATTAAGTCATACAGATGCATTAGGGTGCAGTAAACAACATAGGGGGAAAAAATATTTATTTTGTTTTTGTTTTTTATATTTTCTTTCATAAACAACAGACTACTTGAAATATACTAGTCAAATTTTTTATATAAAATACAAATATAAATGTACTTATAAAAAACAGTTGGTATATTTTCACTAATAAGGACAAGACTATATTAAATTAAAAGCAAAAAGACAGTATTATTATCCAACTGGGTGACTGTGACAGTGTTTGGGGGCAAGAACACTAAAAAATAAATAAAGCCTACTTCTTTTTTAAGGTTATCCAAGTTATTATTAATATTAATTTAATTATTATTCATTCATTCATTCATTCATTCATTTTCCTTCGACTGATTATCAGGGGTTGCCACAGCGGAAAGAACTGCCAACTAATCTGGGATTTGTTTTATGTCAAATAGTTGCCATTCCAGCCACAACTCCGTACTGGGAAACACCCATACACTCTCGCATTCACACACACACACACACATACACACACACGCACACCCACACCCACTACGACCAATTTAGTTAATCCAATTCACTTATACCGCATGTCTTTGGACTGTGGGGGGAAGACCGAGGCCCAATCCTAGTTGTAAGAGCAACAAATAATAACTTGACTTCTAGTTGATCATTTGGAAAAGTGCCAGAAAGTAGATCTTTCCAATGAATTATCTTTTGAACTGTATCCCAATCATCACAAATACTGCAGAAGACCATGGGATCTCATATGGACCCATGATTCTCAGGTCTGCGAGAGATCTGAGATTGTCCAAGCTCATGGGAGTCATACATAATATTAATCCTTTTTCCACTGCACCATGACTTTATATTCTATACTGTACATTATTTTTGTTAAGTGAAAAGACTTTTGTCTAAGCAAAGTTAGACCTTACTGTCCTAATTAAATAATGAAAAATCAAGGCATGATCATGTTTTTTATTTTGGTAAAATAAGCATAATCTACATGCCTTTGCCTTTTAGATAAGCCAATTCTGATACCAAATGATCATCTAGAAGTTATTATTTGTAGTTCCTAAAATAATAATAATAGGCGACAAGATATATGTCAGGTGTACATTTTTGGGCATTAAAGAACAACTACTACTGTCATTTCAAACACAATCAGTCCCAAACAAAGTTTGAAGTTCATTTCTGGAGTTTAAAAAAAGATTGGCAACTTTTTGGAAAAGTTTGCTCCAACTGACACAGACACTGGTACATGGCTCTGGAGCTCTGCCTTTTCACATCTTATATCTACAGTTAATTTCATCTGTGCCATCAATCAACATTGAAAGTACTTTATAGTAATAACTGAAGTAGTAATTCTGAATGAAAGCAACACTGATTTTCATTTGTAATACTGTAGTCCATATGTGACCCTCAATCACAAAACTAGTCAGATGTGTCAAGTTTTTAAAATTGAGATTCATACTTTCTTATAATAGGAAAATATTTGGTTGAGATACGATCATTTAAAAATCTAGAACCTGACCAATCCAAATGTTTAATAGAGAGTAAATCGACTTTAAGGTTGTCTAAATTAAGTGCTTAGCAATGCAGATAACACTTTATTTTGATGGTCCACTTGAGTATTAGTAGACTGTCTGCTTAATATCTGCTGAAACTGCTCCTTCAACAGACATTTAACTGACTATAAGAAACTTTGCAAGTACATGTCAACTTACACTAACCCTAACCCCAACCTAACAGTCTACTTATAATCTAATGAGAATTAGTTGGCTTGAAGATGCAATGTAATTTAAATTCAACAAACAGACCATCAAAATAAAGTGTGACCGCAATACAAAATGAAAAACAAGTTTAGACATATTTACAGTAAGAAAATTACAAAATATCTTTAGGAAAGTTGATCTTAGCCTATCCTAATTATTTTATGGCATAAGTTTTTTTTTTTTTTTTTTTTTACAGTTTTGACCTATGCAATGTAAATTTGGCTACTACCAAAAATATACCTGTGCAACAACTTATAAGCTGAATTGCAAAGCTGGTGCAAACAAATCCTCTACAATCAGATGCTTTCTTCACCACTGCCATTTTTGTGTTTTTGTTATTGTAAAGAAAGTATGCAGCACATATTTACACATTTAAGTATGCATAATCAATAAAAGCCAGTGGTTACTGGCATGAATGTCAAAAAACATTAACAATTAAAATAAAAATAATATTACACTAAAGAATGAAGTTACCTGATGAGTAAATTAACTAAATTTTTCATTTGTTTGGGTGGGTTTTCATGTGTTCATTTTGCTGGCTTACAATAAAAAAGACAGTAAGAAAATAATGGCAGTTTTGATTTTTAGGTCAACTACCCCTTTTCTACTTAATAGATAATACAAAGTCCTAAAATAGCAGACAGTCATAAATTGAGACTGCTAATCACATTAGAACGATTTCAGTTAAGTTTGAAGGCGTTGTAGGGCACATAAGCTATGCACAATGTATACTAATGTCATCAACACAGTAACCATATGAGCTCTATATTGACCACAGTTATTATGAAGCAAATCAAAAGAAGCCAAATACATGATGAAATTCACAACTTACAATAAAGCTGCTGTCATGTGCAATACAACATTGACTTCAATGTTATTTCACAGAATGGCAGCAGCTGTTCATCTTTTTTTACTTTCATTATAAATACACAGTAAAGCACGAACTCCTTTTATGATTTTTTTGTACTCTGTTAGTTTGATTCCTTGATTAAAATAGCTTATAGCCCTTTTGATGAGATGAATTCTTATGCACAGCCAGATTTTATGCTATGGATCGAACATATGGTGCTTTATTTCATTATTTACACTGCTTACATGAATTGATTTTTCATTTGACTTTGTTTTGTTATGCTTTTGTTTGTATTATCTGACTAATTGTGTGTTTGTTGAGTAGATGAGACATAAAATGCACTTCCCGACCCTTTTAGATAAGCTACGAGCATTCGGTTATGTTCAGGCAAGTCTTAAAATAATAAACAATCCTGGTGTATGGAGGTGAATTCACCCACCTCCCCATGAACCCTCATAGTGCAGCAATGTCCTATTGCTTTTTTACATCCCAGAGGTAAAATAATTAAAGGCAGTCAAAATATGGATTCACGCCTTATAGGATGGGGGGTTTCTACATCTGAGACCTGTTTATGTAGCATACGCTATTCATTAAATGAGAAAGCTGTTCTATACCAGTAAATAACAGTTTGTGCTGATTCGGTTATTTCAAACACTGTAAAAAAACATTGATGCTTTAAATTTTTAAGCTGAATCAAATTAATCTTATTTCCATTAAGTCCATTGAACTTATATTTGGTTAAAACAGCTTGCATAACTTATAAAATTAAGTTAGAACATGATTAACTTAGTTTAATAACTTACAATGAACTAAAAACATCATGACTAATTGATCATATAATTTTTTATATTGTAGTTATGATATAAAATGAGATGCTAAGTATAAGAAATGAGATACTTTGAAATTTTGGAATAGGAAATCAAAGCGATGAAATTCTGTAGTACATAATTAGAAAAAAGAATACTAACACTGAGACATTATCATGAAGCGAGTCAATAAAATGTATGGAATATACAATAAGACAAAACGTATAACGTAAGTCTTAATTGTGATTACAAGCCAAAAAGGACAAAAGATAAAAATATGTTTCTGTTTATTATTTGAATAGCACATTTAATAAGAACATAAGTTGGCCAACATCCTTTCCAAATGATAACTTATAAAATGAAGAATGTACAGCTTAAAAAGAAGATCATAGGGTAAGGAAGTTGAATTATCTCAGTCAAACTTGAGTTGTAGCTGAATTTTTGATATACAAAGTCAAAATTACGAAAGACATAGTCTAATAAAAACACAAAAAGATGCCATACAAACACGATTGATAATTATAAGATAAAAAGCTGAGAATTTTTTTTGAGAAATAAAAATAATAATACTGTCATAATATTAAAAGAAACGTATGATCTTTCTGAATTTCATAATTGTGAGATATGAAAAAATTTATTGTGACTTTAAACATGCAAATAATAATGTTAACGTTTTATTGCATAATAGCGTCTCATAATTAACCCACAGTTTGTAAACTCAAAATATACTAAATGTCATAATTATGCCTTTTTAAACATTTTTAGTCGAAATGAGCTTTCTAAAGATTATTATTTATTTTTTTTGTGTGTTTTTTGTTTTTAGTGCTGTTTTAGCAATGAAAAAATATGACATCACCCAAAACATATTTTCACTTTTCAAGAAAAGTACTCATTTTAAAGCCAGTACCTAAATATAGCCTTTGGTTTGATGTCAGTGGTGTGATGTAATGTTGCAGTCAGAATTATTAGCCCCCCTTTTAATTTTTTTTTTCTTTTTAAAATATTTCCCAAATTTTGTTTAACAGAGCAAGAAAATTTTCACAGTATGTCTGATAAGATTTTTTCTCTTCTGGAGAAAGTCTTATTTAATTTATTTCAGCTTGAATAAAAGCAGTTAAAAAAAAAGACATTTTTAAGGTCAGTATTATTAGCCCCTTTATGCTAAATATTTTTTCCATAGGCTACAGAACAACTATCATTATACAACAACTTGCCTAATTACCCTAACCTGCCTAGTTAACCTAATTAACCTAGTTAAGCCTTTAAATGTCACTTTAAAGCTGAATACTAGTGTCTTAAAATATCTAGTCAAATATTATTTACTGTCATCATGGCAAAGATAAAATAAATCAGTTATTAGAAATGAGTTTTTAAAACTATTATGTTTAGTAATGGGTTAAAAAAAAATATTCTCCATTAAACAGAAATTGGGGAAAAAATAAACAGGGGGGCTAAATATTCAGGGGGGGCTAATAATTCGGACTTCAACTGTAGGTAAGATCAAACAATTTTAAAATGTGAAAATTTAAAAAGTACCAACAGGCAATCTCTGTTAATTTAAAAACAAAGTTATGAAAGCTATTATATTACAAAAAGTTATAAATTAGACTTTACAATAATGTGCTCTTAGTTAATGTTAGTTATTATTAACTGTGGAATGTATTGTTCATGTATAATTAATTGTTTTAATGTTTGTTCACATTAATGTAATGTTAATGTTAATGTTTAGTTAAAGTTAGTTAATGAGGAGTTTAGCTCACTGTTAGTTCATGTTTACTCACAGTGAATTGTCGAATGTTAAAAAGCACAACTTTGTCATTTAATAATGCACTAGTAAATGCTAAAGTATTATAAATAAATGCAGTACTGTACAGTACGTATAATATGTAAATAAATGCATTAACTAATGGAATATTGCTGTAAAGTGTTACCAAATTAATAGTTTCTCTATTGTACACATTAAAGTGAAATAGTGACAGAGACACATCATTTCTATATACAAACATTTAGAAATATTGTCAAATATGTGAACATTTCTTTCATATTACACATTAAACAGCGTCAGAACTATTCAATGATGTGACTGAGTTCATTTGCTGTTGATTTCATCAGGGGTGATTCATAGCACACAAATGGCATTTCCTGAGAATGACCCGAGTGAACATTTATCAAACACTGTGCACACTTGCAAATCATCAAGTGAAAGAACTGACTCCCAACCAAGTGCTCCACAATTACTAACATGCACACTGTGCCTGTCATCTTTTTAACAAATTACTATGATGACTATAATTAACAAATGGTTGTCTTTGTATGAATGTGTATCCTAACGCCATTTTATTGCAGACTAATCTGCAGCCTACCTTATCTTTTGCTGCCCCCTAGTGATGAGATATTATAATACACTCCAAAAAATGCTGGGTTGTCAAAACCTAACCTTTGGTCAAAAATAGACAAACCTAACATTAGGTTAATTTTTCAGCTGCATTTTAACAACAGATTTTACCACAGTTGTTAAATACCTCAGTTAAATATCTCAAGAAAGCAAACCCTTTTTTAAACATGGCAATTATCTCTGACTGTGTTTTAAATCTTAATATTTTCTAATATTGGTTTTAATAAATTTCAGTGATGCTCATTTAATTGTATAAATATTTTTACAATTCTGTCAGGGTTATTTTTGTTACAACATAGAATGAATAATCACTTGTATTGTCTGTGAAATGCATTTTTAATGCAAGAAATATTCTATTTAATGTTTCTTGTTAACTTGAAAAGCATGAGTAGCACAAACACAAACCACAATAATATATATATATATATTAACCAGCCACTTTATTAGGTACACCTTACTAGTACCGGGTTGGACCCTCTTTTGGCTGATATATATATATATATATATATATATATATATATATATATATATATATATATATATATATATATATATATATATATATATATATATATATATATATATATAAAATCAGCTGTTAATCTATTAAAATAAGCTATAAATCACATTTTGATATATGCTAGCTCCAGTTTCTTTTCATATATATATATATATATATATATATATATATATATATATATATATATATATATATATATATATATATATATATATATATATATATATATATATATATATAGGCAACGCATTGGCGCAGTAGGTAGTGCTGTCGCCTCACAGTAAGAAGGTCGCTGGTTTGAGCCTCAGCTGGGTCAGTTGGCGTTTCTGTGTGGAGTTCGCGTGGGTTTCCTCCGGGTGCTCCGGTTTCCCCCACAGTCCGAAGACATGTGGTAAAGGTGAATTGGGTATGCTAAATTGTTCGTAGTGTATGTGTGTGTGAATAAGTGTGTATGTGTTTCCCACTGATGGGTTGCAGCTGGAAGGGCATCCGCTGCATAAAAACAAATGCTGGATAAGTTGGCGGTTCATTCCACTGTGGCGACCCCAGATTAATAAAGGGACTAAGCCGAATAGAAAATGAATGAATGAATGAATGAATATATATATATATATATATATATATATATATATATATATATATATACAGTATATATGAAAGGAAACTGGAGCTAACATATTTCAAAATGTGATTGATAGCTTATCAAATTCTGTTTGTATCAGAAAAGTAAATACACTTCATAGTTATTACTTTTCTTCAAAAACGATGAAAAATATTTTATTTTGGAAAATTTACGTTTTTTTTTACTAGAGCAAATGTACAAACTGTGACATTTAACTTAATCATGTATGGAAAAATGTTACCTGTCAAATGTTTGATGCAGCTGATTTAGTTGCTGTAGATATTTTATTGTTGATCGAAGTTATCTCTGGGATAGTTGAGTCAAGGCAAGCCTGCAACAAATAATACATACATATTCATGTTAAATAAAAAACCATTCTATGCTGTGGGGAGTTGATAACTAAAGAGATGTCTATAAGAATGATGTAGGGGAGAACGGGGTAATGTGAGACACTCCCTGTATCTAGGCAACGGATTTTATATATCACTCTATAACAATTTTGTTTTCAAGCCCCTCCATTTTTCCTCTACCATGAAGGACAGGAATTCCTGGTGCTGTAGAAAGCATGTTTTTTTTTTTTCACAAAAATATGTTTTTTGCATGTAAAAGTAATTTTTTTGCCGTCAATTTAATCAACCGTTGTGCTAAAGAAAATTGATTCAAGGAGAAAAACTTATATCACACATGTTGATGAACTATCAACCTATAAAACCATGTGAGGATGCTAGCTGAAGATTAGCCTGAATTGCTAAAAAAAAAAAAAAATTCTAAAATGTGGCAGTGGGACACAAAACTAAAGTGAGACATAAGGCACAAGTTAAATTTAGTCTACCACACTGTAGGACTTGTGAATGAGGCCTTCATATTAACAGTGACACCATGCAACATCACTTCTGGATTTAGGTGCACTGGAATTTTTCCCATATAAAGGAGAAATTTTCTTTGATAAAGCATTTGCACTAATCATGGTGTCAGACTGGCCAAATCCTGAGCTCCAGCCTGCCACCACAGAAGATTTGGATGCTCTATCCCCTGCAGATGATCCACCTGCAGATAGTTCACTCACTGATGCTAATCCTTTCATTGCACATAGTCTACATGGATGTGCCATGTGTTTCCAGCCAACCTGGATATGTGTCTCCTCATGAAATGCTACCATTCTCAAATGTCGTCCCAGAACATACAGTAGGTGAGAGTTCAAAGTGGCTATTACCGCCGTGGCTTATACCGCCGCCGTTTGAAATAAATGCTGCTCTGTTTTTAGTGTAAGACCGCAGTTTGTGAAAAAGCCGCCAGGGGGCGCAAAGGGACGGGATGCGAACGGAAAGAAATAGCCTTTACAGCAGCTCTCTCTCTCTCTCTCTCTCTCTCTCTCTCTCTCTCTCTCTCTCTCTCTCTCTCTCTCTCTCTCTCTCTCTCTATATATATATATATATATATATATATATATATATATATATATATATATATATATATATAATTATGTATTTATTTAATTATATATAATTATAAATATATTCTTAATAAACTTCCCAGCCACAAATATTAAAAAAACACAACTTGTATTAAAACTGGGCGAGGATTAGAAAGAATAGGATGCTTGTTATATAATTTAAAATGTTATTCCTCTTGTCCAATTTCTTTATGCACATTTTTTCACTCGCTACCCGCTAGAGAGCACCTTCAAAAATCTCAATCTCATGGCTCATTCTTCACGAATATAGAATTAAAATAATGCCGCGTTTGGTTCATTGTGCATCCCGCGGGTGCAACCAACAAGAATTGTGCATTTTAGTTTAACTTTTTGAGCGTTAAAAGCAGTTCGGTGTTAGTTTTTATTTAAATATATCAAGCCGAAACTAAACAGCGCATTCTCTCCGCCTCCTCGTTCATAACCAGCGGGACCGGGACAACTGCTGAAGCAGGCAATAGAGAAACTCCGTCATTCATCATAATCTTTCTTAGCTGATGTTTCGGAGTCGAAAGAATATATTAAAGAAAAATGTTCTTTTAACAGTCCCTATATATTTTATCTTTTTCTTTCTTTTTTTCCTGTCATTTCTCTTCAGCAAATTATATTTTTTAAAGCTGCTTGATTCTTTTAAAACCGAAAGCAGAGCCCGTCAATTGGTGTTTTTCCATAAGATACGTTTATCCTACGATAATTTATCCTCTGATCCTTTTGCATAAAGGTTTTAATAAAAAAAAAAACAGGTCACTTAATTACTTTCGATGTGCTAAAATATTTGTTAAACGAATGTTATTTAAAAAAAAAAAGCATATGCACATATTACAATTGTAAAATAGTCTAAAATGCATGGTCTAATCAGAAATAAAGGAAATTAGTTATATTTAATGCATAAAATAGGCTAGGCTTTTTATAAATTGAGTTTAATTGATTTGAAACTTTTAATTGCATTTTAACGTCCTGTATAAATAATAAAAATTGCATCAGATTGACGAAAAAACGAATATTAATACCTGCAAACAGGGCCACGGTTACTTTTTTTTCACTGACTGACATGACTGGCAAACGCGTCAGAAAAAAAAAAAACTGCTGAATCTCTGCGAATATTTGGTTAACTTATAAAACAAATGTCTGGTTTAGTGATGTTAGTAATGCATAGAAAAATGCAAAGCAGAATTCTCCTGAGCTCATTAAACCACTGATGACAGCGACGGAATCAATGGCCCACCACGTTCTTACGAACATATTTTATTTATTAAAGGTATTATTTCATTGACCTGAACATAACCAGTTATAATATAATTACTAACCCATCCTCTAAAGCAGGCAACACTCTATTCAGCTATGTTTTGTGTTTTTACTTAGAAATATTTTCTTTTTGGCGAATGCTTGGAGCGTAATATAGATATTTTAAATAACAGGTAGTAGGGGTGGGCGGTACACCGGTGTCATAGTCATCACCGGTGTGACATTGCGCCACGACATGGATTTTCTAATACCGTCAGTACCGTAATAAATCAATTATGCGCCTTGAACGGCTGCATTTACATCAATAATAGCTAATTCTAAATAATAAGGCATTCAATTTTCTTCAAACGTTCAGTTGTGGTCTGAATACATGTCCTTATACTACAGGGCTCGAAATTGCAACCATTTTGGTCGCATGAGCGCCCGAAATTTAATCTATGCGCCCTCATAATATATTTGGGAGCATTTGTGTGTCTGAATATAATGAACAGGGAGCTTTTGTTACTGCAGGAAATACAAACGGCTGAAGAGTGAAAAGTGCACAGGTTTGCAAACCTCCCCTAAAGTTATAATAATAATAATGGCGCAGATGACAGCGATCATAACATGAGGTAAATGTTGATCCACCAGCTGAGATCAATCGAGTGTTTTCGGAGAAGGTGCCCGATTCTTGATGCGTTGCATTCACCGCGTGTTCAGCGCAAATGTCCGCTAAATATAAAATCTAACACTGTACACATCATCGCCAAAGAAACTCACCTTTACTAAGTTTACACTGAAACTACGGCTCATAACAAAGAGCGGAATTGCGCTGGTGGTCATCATGAGAATCCTGCTCTGTCTGCTCATAAATTGGTGTGGCTGACTCGCCTGCTTTATTCCACCAACACAGAGAAATGAAGATCAGTTCATAACGAGACTGAGCATTTACAATGAACCAAACCAAAACTTTTAAAGAGTGATAGAAGTGAAACTTTCTTTTGTCCGTTCTTCCTTGAGATGTTTTTTATTTTGCTATTGAAAGTAATTCCATGATATTATGCCGTCACCGTTCAAAAGATAGAAACATTCATTTTCATAAGGCCCCATATTTAATGCGGTTTCGTTTTTAAACGCATAGGTTTTGTTACGCCATCCGTCCTATAGGAGTTTTGGATTTTGTGTATTCATGTTTGTGAAAAACACTTAATAGTGGAGACCCCTTCCCCCTTCTCATAACCAAAAGCTTGTCTGTCAGGAGTTAATGGGCATCAGTGAGGCCGAAATCATGTCTATTTAAGTGTCTTTAATATGGTGTATAGATTATTATGCGTTATTGAAACATCAAGGGGGACGCAGCAAAGTCACTTATAAATTAAAATTGTATTATTTTAAGCAATTTTATTATTTTTTGCAACAGCCTTACATTTAAAATGGAAACTTAACGGCGATTATAATCAAAAAGAACTCAGCCTATAAGGCTAGATGTTTTCTTTCCCTTATTTATTAATTTATTTGTTCATGTGTTTGGCGCATGTAACTCGTGTGCCATCGGAAAACTAGTGTAATGACGGCAAGCCATCTTTCCCAGACTCGGGGCAAAGTCCTGCCTCTCCTTTCACTCCGTCCCGAAGCCCCAGCTGGCCCTCCTGGCATCCTCTGCGTAAAACATATGCTGGATAAGTTGACGGTTCATTCTGCTGTGGCAATTACAGACTAATAAAGGGACTAAGCCAAAAAGAAAATGAATGACGAATGAATGAATGAATAAATAAATAATAAGAATAAAATAAAAATAAGGTAATGATCTTTACACACAGATGCCGCGTAAGTGGCCTTTTTTAATTTAGAGATGGTACATTTGAATTGCCTCTGCCATTTCTTCCCCCACCTCAAACCTGAAAGTTGAAGAGAGAACTATATTCTTTGAATAAAACTATTGCGCTATAAAAGGAAAAAACGCAGAAGAAATTTGCCATTATATTAATTTTAGCACAGCTGCCAGTCATTTTCACATTCGTTTTTCAGTTAGGGATTAATATTAAAGTAGCCTAGGAAAAATGTCTATACTATAATATTATAATTTGTTATATCCATTATTATTATTATTATTATTATTAAAGCTATACAATTGACAAAACGCAGAGCCCTTAAAAAATTTGCTTTCATTTTGACATAGCTAAAGCACACGTTTAAAGTTATGTAAAAAAAAACATCCCATTCTACAGCAGCAGTCAAGTTAGGACACTTAAAAATGCCTTTTGTGTTTGAAGATGATCGACCTGCGAAGTTATGTTTACAGTGTTATAAAAGAAAAAGGTAGGCTATTTAGTGCGTGTGGATTTACCGTAGACAGGCTTTCTGTTTGGCTAATGCCTAAAAATGTAAGTAAGTAACACATTAATTTTAGCAACTATTTTTAAATGGCATTTAAATTTTAAATTCATTTTTTTATTTAATTTAACATTTAAATATAATTTAATTTAAAACATTTATTTTTTCCTCGCTGATTTTGGTTGGGTAATAAAGCATGATGACTCAGATATGATCTAGTTTAGCTTGCATGTGTGGGCATATTTTGACGTCTTTACCTAAAACTTTAAACATTTATAATATTTAAAATAAAACGGAAAGAAATAAGGAGACTAACATAATTTAAAACACTTATTTGGTGCTTAAACCACCTTCAGAAAGTTTTGCCAGCTGTGGTAGAGCGCAACGGAGGCTCCACTGGAATGTAGCAGATGTGTTAAAACTTGGTATTATTTATTAATATGTTATTAATGTGTTTTTGTGTTCCTCGTCTTGTACGTCGCCGTGTTATTGTGCGTCAACGTCACGTTTATCTGTCCTTAAGCGCGCATATAGTCGAACATTTCTGCTCGACATCGGTAGAAACAAACTTCACAAGTTAAACTCCGCGGACACTGGTGAGCTGCAAGATTTCGGCTTGCTCCGGATGCGTACCCATCCTCCGACCCCCACCTCACCACCTCGCCCACAATGGAGGCGCTTCAAGCGGCGCGAGAGGAAGCAGAAGAGGGGTAAGCGCGGGGGTATCCGAACAAGGCTAGCGGCTAACCCCCACAAACCCGCTATCCCCTCCATCATTCTAGCGAACGTACGCTCGCTAGACAACAAACTGGACTACATCCGTCTACTTCGTTCATCACATAGGACTGTAAAGGACTGTTGTGCTTTTGTGTTTACGGAAACTGCACATTAGTGAGCAGCAGACAGCCCACCCCGATGCTTTTCTCATCCTGGCAGGGGACTTTAACCATGCAGACCTAAAGAGTGTGTTTCCAAAAATACAACAACACATAGACTTTCCAACACGGGGCAATAACACACTGGACTTTTACACCACACAGAGAGGAGCTTACAAAGCCTCCCCCCTCCCCCACCTTGGTGGACCACTTAACTGTCATGCTAATGCCTGCTTACAGACCGATAGTTAAAGTCACCAAACCGGTTTGCAAGGAGATACAAGTGTGGCCAGAAGGTTCTTCAGAGGCTTTACAAGACTGCTTCAATACCACAGACTGGGATATGTTCAAACAGGCTGCCACTCAAAAGAGCAAGAGCACCAGCCCCAATCATGTACACCTTCTACAGAGGCACTATTGAGAGCATCCTGACCAGCTGCATCACTGTGTGGTATGGAACCTTGGATCTTCTGCAGGAAAACACTTCAATGCATAGTGAGAACAGCTGAGAAGATCGTTGGTGTCTCTCTCCCCTCCCTTCAGGACATTTACAGCACACGTCTTACCCGTAGAGCCCTCTGCATAACAGCAGATGCCACCCACCCAATGCACAACTTCTTCAGTCTGCTGCAATCACACACACACACACACACACACACACACACACACACACACACACACACACACACACACACACACACACACGCACACACACGCACACACACGCACGCACGCACACACACACACACACACACACACACACACACACACACACACACACACACACACACACACACACACACGCACACACACATTAATTTATATTTATATTTGGTTGACAATAAATAAATAAAAGAAAGAATTAATGAATGAATTCTACAGTCTGCTTGTGCCTCTATATTTATAGAGTTACTGGAGACATCCAGTAAGACACAGTCAAATATTCAGTCCAAATGCACTGGAGAGACCTGAAACATGTTACTTTTTCCTTATTGGCTATATGACATTTAGATGTTGCATATTATTCTGTGGTCTTAAGAAAAGTGTTAAGTATTTCAGCACATAAGAGCAAATATAGCTTATAGCCCATTTCGTTGCGCTCGGCAGCTTTTCACTAATAAAGCTCTTCATGTAAATTTCATTTTTCAATTTTAGCACGTCATATAAAAATATCGCCCTTGCGCCCTCATTTATGATATCCTGCCGCCGGGCCTGCTATAGCGAAACTTTATTGTTTGAGAAGAAACAAAAACGGAAACTGTGCATGAAAACCTGGCTGGGAAGACGGCGATAACATGAATTTTCTGTTCTTCAACGAGAAAAAAAAAAATCGCAGACACGCACAATGACGGCGTTAATTATACAACGCAGTGTTTACGATCATATTAACAACTAACATTAATATCAATAACTCCTCTGGCTTTAGACTTTACCTTTTAGAGCTTGTTCTTGTCGGCGCAATATACGTTTATTGCATGTATAGCTATGAATCAGATTATGAAGAATGATTAAGAGCATGCTTATCCTTTATTTCATCCTTTCCGTAAGGTGTTTTATTTATTTATTTATTTATAATTTTTTTAAATAATGATGACAATATTCACTATCTAAGCATTCCTCGGTATACTACCAACAAATTACGCCCCTGTACCCAAGTAGCCTACCTAAGTTCATTTACATTTCATGTAAAAAATAAGAAATCAAAAAAGACAAAAGCATTATGCTAAATATCCGTACAAACGAACATGTTTGTTGTTTAACTTTCGTTGATAAAACAACACAATACAGCCTATAATAATGAAGGCTAGTTAAATAGAAATAACTTTAACTGCTTGAAACAGTAAACGTTACATTTTAGAAACTCCACAAATACTAATCAATAATAATATAAATAGTAACGAAGAACAAAAATATTAGCCTAGGCTTGTAACAACATAAGTCAGATGTTGAAAAACCTGGCTGGGAAGACGGCGATAACATGAATTTTCTGTTCTTCAACGAGAAAATAAAATCGCAGACACGACACAATGACGGCGTTAATTATACAACGCAGTGTTTACGATCATATTAACAACAAACATTAATATCAATAACTCCTCTGGCTTTAGACTTTACCTTTTAGAGCTTGTTCTTGTCGGCGCAATATAAGTTTATTGCATGTATAGATACGAATCAGATTATGAAGAATGATTAAGAGCATGCTTTTCCTTTATTTCATCCTTTCCGTAAGGTGTTTTATTTATTTATTTATTTATTTATTTATTTATTTATTTATAATTTTTTAAATAATGATGACAATATTCACTATCTAAGCATTCCTCGGTATACTACCAACAAATTACGCCCCTATACCCAAGTAGCCTACCTAAGTTAATTTACATTTCATGTAAAAAATAAGAAATCAAAAAAGACCAAAGTATTATGCTAAATATCCGTACAAACGAACATGTTTGTTGTTTAACTTTCGTTGATAAAACAACACAATAGCCTATAATAATGAAGGCTAGTTAAATAGAAATAACTTTAACTGCTTGAAACAGTAAACGTTACATTTTAGAAACTTCACAAATACTAATCAATAATAATATAAATAGTAACGTAGAACAAAAATATTAGCCTAGGCTTGTAACAACATAAGTCAGATGTTGAAAAACCTGGCTGGGAAGACAGCGATAAAATGAATTTTCTGTTCTTCAACGAGAAAAAAAAAAATCGCAGACACGACACAATGACGGCGTTAATTATACAACGCAGTGTTTACGATCATATTAACAACAAACATTAATATCAATAACTCCTCTGGCTTTAGACTTTACCTTTTAGAGCTTGTTCTTGTCGGCGCAATATAAGTTTATTGCATGTATAGCTACGAATCAGATTATGAAGAATGATTAAGAGCATACTTTTCCTTTATTTCATCCTTTTCGTAAGGTGTTTTATTTATTTATTTATTTATTTATTTATTTATTTATAATTTTTTAAATAATGATGACAATATTCACTGTCTAAGCATTCCTCGGTATACTACCAACAAATTACGCCCCTGTACCCAAGTAGCCTACCTAAGTTAATTTACATTTCATGTAAAAATTAAGAAATCAAAAAAGACCAAAGTATTATGCTAAATATCCGTACAAACGAACATGTTTGTTGTTTAACTTTCGTTGATAAAACAACACAATACAGCCTATAATAATGAAGGCTAGTTAAATAGAAATAACTTTAACTGCTTGAAACAGTAAACGTTACATTTTAGAAACTTCACAAATACTAATCAATAATAATATAAATAGTAACGAAGAACAAAAATATTAGCCTAGGCTTGTAACAAAGTCAGATGTTGAAAAAAAAAACTGCGTCTCTCCGCCTTTTGTTTTCTATTCATATTTTAAATTCTTTGCCAGAAAAACTAACATGTTGACTTTGTTCGGTTTAAGCGGAGACTTATTTGAGATTACAATGTTTCCAGCAGCACTGAGACGTGTTCCTGTAGCGCATGCAGATACTGTGGCAAAGAGGGTATCTTGCTCCGCCGCCTGCATTTCTCGGAAACCAGCTCTACATCGCGGAGCGGCGCGTTCTCAACTACCAAATATGCTGCTCCATTTCTCATCAACGTCTACTATTTATCAGTTTCTCTTTTGTATTTGGCCATTTTTGAAAAGGCCTCTCTGCCATACCTGGCTGGACTAGCTGGGCATTTGCGTTCAGTGGATGACACCGGAGCTGGCTCCGCATTCCATGGGCTGGGTGACATGACCGCAGCTCTGGAGGTTCGACGTGTTTGTCCATTTAACACTTATTTTTCTAAACAAGCCCAACAAATAGCTTCATCCTAATTATTGATTCGCCTTTCTCGTTCGCCACGAATCCAAAATGTTTCCAGATTGGCGCTGAGCGAGCATAAGCAGAGCGTAAAACACTGGCTGCAGTCAGTAAACAATTTAACAGATGCCCCGTCTGCAGCCAAACTTTAAAAATGTATAAAGCATATTTTAATCGTTTAACTGATACCATTCATCGGTTACAAACGTGCCCTTTCGGTTATTGCTTAATCGGTTATTTTGAGCATCCCCAACTAAACCGCATGTGCAAGCTCTATTTTTTTTTTTCTCTCACGGCCGCACGCCGGAGATCCGGCATGGTGCCGGAATACTTTAAGCCCTGATAAGATCATGTTTATTACTAAGAAAACTAAATAAAAATTATATTTTCATTGAACACATCTGATCACATAAGGTACGCACAGAAAAGTCTGTTTAGTGTTGTGGAAAGGCAAAGCTGAATATCTGTGGTTAAACTGCCACCCAGCGGTCAAAAGCTGCTGGCGCACCAAGTACCGCTGTCGCCGCGGTATGAATGGCGCCATAAGGAACACATTGAAGTAGTAACATCTGTAATCCAAATGAAACCATGTGACAATTAAAAAGACCTATAAAGAAAGACAAAAAAAAAAAAAAACGAGCAGGGGAAAAAGCAAAAGAATAGGCAATAAAAGGAAAAAACGTAAAAAAAAGAAAGCAACTCAAAAGGAAATCATAGTTAGCAGCTCTGAGAAAAGTGTTGCCCCTGTCACAGTTGATAATGTGATGATGTGTCTGACGAAAAGAGCTCTAAGGATGAAAGTAGTGGTCCAAGAAACACAGATCTGTCTGTGAGAGACTTTGTCATAGTTAACTTTGCAACAAAAAACACAAGCGTTTATTACACTGGCATGGTTAAGAAAGTTGAGGATGACGAGATACACACGTCATGATATTGCCAAGTACGACCTGATCCTAAACATCTATGTTTATCCTGGAACATCATTTTTGTTGGAAAATGTAATCCACACCTATTCCTTACCCCTAAACCCATCCATAACTATAAATTACTGCCAAAGTCAGAGGGGAATAGGGAAGTAGAAGTGTATAAACCTAACCATAAGCCTAAACTGAACATAAACGGTAAACGTATCCCTTAATTCTGATTGGCTGATTGGAATGTTGTTCAAGAATCAACATAGATGTTAATCCAGGAACATGTGGGTGAAATTAGGTTGGCGACGAGGTTCATGCACAATTTTTAAGAAGAATCCAGAGAAACACAAAAGAGTAAGAGTTGTAGAATATGACAGTAGGCTGATGTTCTAATCCAGGTGGGTTAATCCTGTGTTCTGAGTCCCAAGCTGTTCTATCTGGTTCTGATTGTCCTTTTCTCTGACCCCCATATACTACAGCTGGCTCTAAGGGTCCTGTGTTCTGACCCCCAGATTGTGTTCTAATCAAACTGGTTCTATCTGTCATTAGAATGTAAATTCACATAGTTTGAAGTAGATTGTTGTATTTGATTTTGTTCAGAGTTACTTTCAAGTGTTTAGAAAAACAAATGTGCTTATTTGACCAATCCACAATCCATGATTGACTAGTCAGACATTAGTTCTGAAATGTGTGGTTGTCAAGCTAGCTGTCAGGATTCAGACTCTTACAACATGCGTTGTTATGGTAGTTTTTTGTGGAAAAAGTAAGTGGATCAGTTTACCCTTGGATGTTTAACTTTACCCCTTAGATTTTTTTGGTATGTCTCAGTTTACCCCGAAGCTGGGGTAAAGTGAGACACAAGAGATCTTTTTTTTTAAACAATCATATTATCGCTTTCCTTTATCCTAAATACAGTCTGATAAATTCCATTGCTAGAAAACATTCTGAATTAATAAGAAATGTGTAAATTTTACCGATATATAATTTTTGCTTGTTTACAAGGTAGCAAATGTAAAAAGTGTCTCACTTTACCCCACTCTCCCCTACTGTACTTGTTTTGATGTTTTCAATAGTGGTATGAAATTTCATCCATTTTAAAAACAAACCACCATAAACTATTATGTCATTACAAGAAATACATATGTCCATAAAACATTTAAATTGGGCTTTTAGATTGTTTTCTTTTTTTACCCTACTGAAAAAAAAACAGCTTAAACCAGCCTAGGCTGGTTGGCTGGTTTTAGCTGGTCGAGCAGCCTGGTTTAAAAGGGGTTTTGGCCATTTCCAGGCTGGTTTCCAACCAATTCCAGCCTGGTCTTAGCTGGTCAGGCTGGAAAATGACCAGCTTAAACTAGGCTGGTCAAGCTGGTTTTAGCTGGTCATTTTCCAGCCTGCCCAGCTAAGACCAGGCTGGAAATGTCCGAAACCCCTCTAAAACCAGGCTGGTCAACCAGCTAAATCCAGTCAACCAGCCTAGGCTGGTTTAAGATGGATTTTTCAGCAGGGTAAAAATATGAAAAAAGTCATTGCGTATCTTTCATCTGCAATGAAGCAGTCAGAGCTGAAGAGGGCAGTAAATGTAAAGCTCTAAATATACTCACTGTAACATTTCAATTACAAACCCAAAATAAAAACAACAAAAAAACTTGTACAATGCCGTTCTAGAACTGCATAGACTCTAAGCTATTCTAATACACGCTAGGCTAGATTCTTCTTCTTCTTTTGTTTTACTGGCGGGCTGGTGTCATATGCACATGCCGCCACCCACGCTAGGCTAGATTAACACCGTGATTGATTCATATAGCCCGGCAATTGCACTAACTTGGGAAATGTCTTTACTTACAGTGCAGGTAAGTTAGGGTCGTTGTCCACCAGGTTAACAGCTTGCAGCCGTTTTTGTCAATAAAGACCACTCCATCGCTGACGAATGATAAAATGCTTTAAAACGTGTTTGTTTGTTTTATTTTTATGTTTTTTTAACAAATAAATAATCACTTTATCTAGTATTATTAGTTTAATTAAATCTGTGGGGTTTTTGTTTTACATAGTAGGCCGCACCGCCATGCGTCTGACGTAAGTAATCTGTTTGGTATAACGTACCCAATATGATTGGTTAAGCAACTCACTCGTAAAATTGACGTTAGATTTACAGGGTGGTGGGTAGACAAACGGCTAAAACTTGAAGTATCACTGGAGTTAGGATGAGAAAATATTCTTAAGGCTAATTAAAATTCTTAATATTCCCTGCATACATAGCCTGTAACTGTCGATGAGGAACATTT
This sequence comes from Danio aesculapii, assembly GCF_903798145.1. Classification (NCBI taxonomy): domain Eukaryota; kingdom Metazoa; phylum Chordata; class Actinopteri; order Cypriniformes; family Danionidae; genus Danio; species Danio aesculapii. The sequence continues at coordinate 29,253,205 of NC_079453.1, read as the reverse complement.
TAAGTCCTTACAATCATCAAACCACCAAATTGATATTGGCTTATGAATAAAAAAAATGCCCTGCGTGATTTTATTTTATTTTATTTTATTTTATTTTATTTTATTTTATTTTATTTTATTTTATTTTATTTTATTTTATTTTATTTTATTTTATTATTTAAGCCTCGTATTTGTTTATTTGGCTTGGTATCTCGATGTTTCTCCAGCAGATAGCGCCAGACGGTTGCATATTCATTTGGATCTTGGCCAACTCTGTCTAAAAGCTAGCGTTTGTCTAGGTTACGTCATTTTATAATAAGAAATATTGATGATCTATTTGCTTTGCTGTGAAATTATTTATCTCTTGGAGAATCCTAGAAACAAACAGTTATGTTTGTATGATAAATCTTATTCTTTCCTGACAGGATTCAGTATTCACAAATATAAATTTCTTCAGTAGCATCGATGCAGCCCTGATTATGCAAGCTAGTCTCGGACTTGCAATGTCAGACACAATGCACTCAATGGACGTCAAGTGACGTCACTGTGAGGCAAATGTCATGCTTCGTTTGAAAAAATAAACAATTAACGCAATTATGCGGTTTGTGTTCTATAGAAATGTATTTATTCATAAACATACATTAGAAATATTAGTATTTATATATTGATAAATGGATAAACACTTAACATTATTGATAAACGCTTAAAAATAGAATAAACATTTGACCTGGGGTAATGTTGAGTTCATATTTCAGTAGAACCACACAAAGACTTGTCTGAAAGTAGACAGAGGCCTATATTTTCTGCTTGTTTGGTGCATAGCAAGCTTCAAACAGCAGTGTTTATATTCATTCAATTGAACCGCTTTGACAGAGCAATTGCATTAGAGTTCATTTTAACTGAAAGAAATCTGCTTAGTGTGAACATGCATGTAGGCTACCCAAAGCCTTTGCAGATGACCCAGAGTGTGGCAGCACATTTGGTTTTCAGTCAGCCAAACCCACATCGTACCCTTCCTGATCTCACACATCTGGCTCCAATTTGTTTATCAGAATCATTTTCATCATCATACAACCTCCTTTCAGTTACGGTCACTAAATCAGCAGTGACTTCACAATAACTCACATATTCTAAAACTTTCACCCTCTCTGTTCCTCTCTGAAGGAATGAGCCATCAAACCTCAATTGAATCTGTTGAATCTACCACATATTTGATTAAGAAACTGCTGAAAACAAGCTATTGCACCAACCACTTAACCACCCACACTCTCAAACCAATGCACACACACACACATACCGCTACAAAGTCACTGTGCTAATATCTCTTTATATTCTGATCACGGCTGGCACTCAGGTCTTTGAGAGGACACTGAGACAGGCCACGTCAAGCAGTACAGGACAGCGGGTTCTTTCTCACAGTGTGTTACCCAAGGGGGCCGCTGATCTAATTCTGGCTACGTCCTGATTCTTCTGCAAAGTGCTGGACGTCGAAGCTCAGGAGGGTCGTTAGACAGTGAAAGCTGTATGATGTTCACATTTACATGGACATTCAATTAGTCTCAGTGACTAATAATAATGGAAGCCTTGTAATGACTTCTCATACAACATAACCGGTGGCTAATGGTGCTCTCTGTAATGCCAGGAAGAGGGAAATTAGAGTAGATTTTGGAGCAGGAAGGTCTATAATAACAGAGAAATCTATCAGTTGGTGTTCTCATTCATCTTAATGGCGGCTGCTCAGCTGACGCAGGACCTCCAGACGGTAAATGATTGAAAATCAGCCATTTTCTGCTAATAGGTTGTTTTCAGGCAATCACTAAATGTCTGTTGTAACATATCAGGTGACCAAAGCATTCTGCAGGAAGTCCATTTCACAGTCCTCCAGAAAGAACTAGGCTTTTGGACAACATACAGTACACATTCTTTAGTATAAATATATTCAGATTATATGAATTAATTTAATTGATATATGTTTTCTAACTTATAAATGGCCAAGGATGGATAAAGCAGTCAGATTGTGTAGATCTATAGCATCTATTATTAGTATGAGCTAATTAACAGATTTGTTTGTTTGTAAGTAAAGATCAGGCCCACAGCAAGGGGGGGTTCGGGTGGTTCGGAAGACCCACTCCTCACTGACAAAGCTCATGTGTCCTATTTGACTGCTATGCCATCATAAATAGTGAAAATAACCTATAGAAAAAGGCTTCAAGATCAAGCAAAATCCTCTGTTGGTTGTCCCTTCGACATGACTTCAGCTAACTAGTTTTGGCCAATTCTAACAAATATTTTAATTTTATAATCTGACGTAAAAGAAGTCAACTTTCGCTATTGTTTTGAAATAGAGAAAACATTTTACAAGTAACTTTTATTATAAATCTTGGAGCTTATTCTTGAAACAAAAAATTATCAAGAAAAAAGTGTGAAGCGGCCTATATTAAATTAATGTGAATATATTTTGCTGTTGTCAATGAATTTTCAAACGTACTTTCTTCTTTTTTAGAAAAGAGGCTAGAAAAAATGTGAAGCTCTACATAGTTTTATTAGATTATAATAAACATTGTTTATATTATTATTATTATTATTATTATTATTATTATTATTATTATTATTATTAATATTTGCCTAATAAATGACAAATCGTCACAGTTTTTAATTTAAAACTTTACCAGATTCTTATTTTTTTCTAATTATATATGATGTAATAAATTTGTATTTTTTAATTAATTTATATTTCTTTATTCTAAATTTTTAGAAAATATTTTTGGTATATCAAAAAGTGTGGTTATGATTACCTTCCAACTACCAGCTACCAGCAAAAAAAATATTGCTTAAAATGTCACTTAAATGCAGTATTTAAATTTCATATTTGCATAGAAAATGAGGCAAATAACAGCAAAAAGGTCCACTTTTTGAGAAAAAATAACCACCCGTTTTACCAGGCTGGCTACAGGCCTAAAGATGACAGTCTTTAATAAATTTTAAATAATTGAAAATAATGGTTTAAGCCTATTAAAAACAAACAACACTCCATCAATAAATGAATCAATCAATTAATAATTCATTATCTTGGGTATAATATTGTGTCCTTTATTAATTATTATGTTCTTTTTGTAATGGCATAAAACTGAACAACGTTTTCTATATAATTATCATATAAAGTAAATAAAAAACTTTTTATACACCCTTAACAGTCAGCTTTTTTCATTGCATATTCAAAAAAATTGTCTAAACCTATCTTGACAAACTGTCATATTTTTATTTCATATATAATCCGTGGAGTGACAGTTAAGCGGTTAAAAATAAATAAATAATAAAGCTATCAGAAAAAAGCAAAAATGACTTTCCAATGAAGTCATAGTAAAACAATTATTTTTGTGGAGAACATTTTAATTATCTAAAAATAATCTAATAATTATTAATAATCTAAAAATATAAACTGAGTCACAGTGGTGCAGTGGGTAGCACGATCACCTCGCAGAAAGAAGGTTGCTGGTTCGAGCCCTGGCTGCATCAGTTGGCATTTCTGTGTTTCCCAGTGATAGGTTGCGGCTAGAAGGGGATCCGCTGCATAAAACATGGATAAGTTGGTGGTTCATTGCTTAATAAAGAGACTAAGCTGAAAAGAAAATGAATAAATAAATGAAATCTAAACTGTTGGAAAGTTTCCAGATGCTAAAGGTTCTTCGTGGAATATTTGATGCCACCCGTTGTATGAGGATAAATGATTTGTTTTATTTGATTTAGTTAACTATTCATTTAGACTAAATATACATTCTTCATTGTCGTATTTAGTCGAAACTCATTTGGACATCATTTTGCCGCACAGGTGTGGAAAACAGTGCTTAATATAAGTAATAAAGTATTAAAGTAAAATAGTAAGAATAAAGTAAATTAAATAAATACCAATACATTGAATACTAAGCAAAGTGGACCCACAATTACAAATACTCAATTGAGCTATATGTTGAAAAAAAATTATGTGGATTAATTTGTGATGCTCAGTGTTTTGTGTACACTAGATGGTGGCATTCCCTCTCACACCCTAAACTAAAATAGAAAAAAGAGATTAGCAGCCCTGATAAGACCTACACAGGAAATTACAAACCATACATTGAAATGATGGATTGTGTCTGTTATAACATCCAGCAGATTTATTTTCCTCACAAGCCCTTCACTTTAGCTCAAAATTCAGTCTTGAATGATCTGGCTTGTTAAATAAAGGTTAAACAAATCCCCTAGTCATCAATGTCACGTCCAAAAAGTCACAGAGGGTTTTATAAATGTCATTATGCTAACAACTGGAAATCCTCTTTGCAGATGGATAAACAAAATCAATTATTAAAGGGAGAGTTCGCCCAAAGTGGAAAATTCTGTCATCATACCCACCCTCCATTTCCAACTTTATGTGTCTCTTTCTTTTGTTGAACACACACACATACATGCACACACAGTTATGCATTTTGCAAGGAGATGCATTGGAAACGTTGTACATTTTGTATTGTGTCTGGAAGTGTTGGATGTAATAAGTGAGAAAGTAAGGAGTTACAGTAATTAAATTACTTTTTGGCAGAAAAATAAAGTAAGGGGTTACTTTTCATTTTCAGATCATGTAATTAGAATTACTTACAATGTTCACTGAAAATATAATTCCAAGATGATTCCCTGGATTTACAAAATTTTGTAAGTTAAGTGGTTGTAAACAATTTATTTGGGCTGAATTTAAACAATTAATTTAGGTTGAACATTCAACATTATTAGGTTACAAGCCATATAAATTGTTTGCAACATATTTTATCATTGTACTTGTTTAAATACTATACATATAATCAAAAGTTCTGGATGAATCAATTAAAAATAATTAATTGATCAAGTAGATTGAACATGCCTGAAATACATTGAAATCAGTCAGATATTTATGTCAGTATATGATATATATGAAATATTGTGTCGTTGTTTTGAAATCTTTGGTTTAATTCACCGCTGTGTTTTATTTCTATTGTCTATGTGGCATTGAGATTTATATGTAGTGCATAAGTTGTGTTGAGTCAAGTATTTTAATAATTTATTGAGTAACTGAGCTTCTATTCAGACACAAAAATATAATTTTAATGTTGTAATTAGTAATTATCAATAAATTACTTTCTTGAAGTAACCAACATTAGTGTCTGGCAGCAAAGGGATTGTTTTAGCACAAGTGTTATGTTAAAGTCCTGGCTGCCAAAAACACTTTTTTCAGTAACAGTTCCACTATTGTTGACACATTTAGAAATTGTATTGGTGGTTCTGCTTTTTGGGTTGTTAATAGTTTAATTAATTTACCAATTAACATTAGTCCAACCTTAGCACAACTCAAGCTGCAGTTGAAACACTGGTTGAAATGCGTCAGGTGTGTGACCATTAAGTGGGAGTTTATCATTTAAATGTTGATGTAATTTATTTTATTATGGTATTGAGTTTATGTTTTGGTTATGGGATTTGTTTTTGTATTTCCTGCCCAGGGACTGCAGTTTGGGGCAGTCTGGGGCAGTTTTTTTTAATTGTCCATTTTGTCTGTCAAATAAAGAATTAAAATAAAAATAAAGCTGTACTCATTTTAACCTTGAGATTTCTAGAGGAACTACATGGATAAAATGTCGATTTCAGCTAAATTCAAACTAATAATAATAATAATAATAATAATAATAATAATTACTATTGTTATTAGTAGTATAATAGTAGTTGTAGGAGTAATATTAATTAATGTTTTTATATTTATTACAAATTCTAACATTTCAAATGATAAAAATTACATTCAAAAAATGTATATTCATAATTAAAAGAATTTTTTTACATTGTATAAAATTTTATTTATAAATGTTACTGTGCAAATTTGCATAAGCTGTTCTATAGATTTTGCAATATAAATGACAAATTTCATAAAGGTAAAGTTACAGATTCATTGTTTCATTTGCTTTATAATTATTAATAACTAAAATACAAAACATTACAATTAAATTAATTAATACATGCATACAAATGAGCAGATATTAATATACAAAACCACTGCTAAGCAAACACAAATGTATAATAAAAAAACAAAATAAGAATATATAAGATTTTTCTCAAAAAGTGGAGCTTTTTGCAGTTATTCCCCTCAATTTCTGTTAAATTATGAGGTTAAAATACTTTTATGAGGTGCAACTACATTTTAAGCACTAATCTTTGCTGCTCTAGCTTGTTAGATAGTGATCATTGTTTATTTGTATTTAAATATTTGTATTATTTATTTTTATTTGTAAATGTGTGTTTAAACTGTAAGTTACTACAGTTTTATAAATAATGTTATGAGATTATATTTTTAAACTAAACATTTTGAATAAAGAAGTATGAAAAAATAAACATTTATTATCATGCATCATTAAAAAGTACAATTAGGAATCTGTTAAAACTTATTAAAAACTATCTAAAACACATATTTGAAAGCCTGTAGGTAAATAGCAAACTGGCCAGCCTATTTCCTCAGTCTAAATTAGTAAACTTGAATAATTAAAAATTTCTTAAAGCCTTTTTCTATCAGTTATTTTCACAATTTATGATGGCATACTGTCAAAAACAAATGAGTTCATATAGGGGCCAAATTCTGGACTTTGTCAGTATATCAGTATACATCATTATATCAGTATGTCAATATATATATATATATATATATATATATATAACCAAATAATAATTAGTCAGGAATAATTCTTCTGTCAGATTCTCAGTGTGACAACTAGCTCCAGTCTCCATTAAATGAGACTCTGAGCATTTTGATGACAGGTTAGCGAGACAGAGAGCATCTGAGCCATTTAAGACTCAAATATAGCAAATGAGCAGAGGAGAGAGCGGGCAACAATTCATCAGGCCTGTCTGTCTGAGCAAGTGAAGTTACTGGCTCAGTCTATTTAACAGATTTATGGTGAGTGTTGTCCCTTGTATTTGGAGATAACAGGCTGCCCTACATAACTGTTCAAAAGGAGACTTCAGGGATTAGACACATGCTTTGGAAAGGCTCCCTGCGACGGAAACGTCAGAATCAGATTGATCTTGTGAACCTAATGGAGACGGAGGTGAGGGTGAAGCGGGATCGACAGTGACTTCTGTCCACTGAGGCAGATCTCACTGTCTTCTGTCAGAGCAAGCGTCCTCTGAAATGACCTTCATAAGCTCCATGTGGACAAAATGCTGCAGAAACAATGTGCACTAAGAAATTGTGAGTAACTTTCACAGTTGGTTTCAAAGAAAGATAAATAATACTAGCTTTAAAGTAGAACATGTTTGAAATAGACTTCTATTTAAGTCTGTGTGAACCAGAAGTTGCTGAGACTTTAATTTCAGGATGCTGATGTACTTCCAAGTAAAATGGAATATTGAGTAGGGGGTGTGGCTTTCTTTTTGCATGTCATTCTCTCACAGCAAACTAATTGTAAGAAGGCATGATTAGGAATATTATAGCTAAAGTCATTAAATTGACAACAACAGAGAATGACAGCCACTCCAAACACAGAGGCAAATTAATTTACCAAAAAATGTTTTTTTTCAGTGGATTAGCGTGCACAGATTATTTATTCACCTAAAATATAACAATGTAGGCTAACAAAACAAATTAATTTTAAATAAATAAAAATATATTTTGATTTCGCATGGATGTATTATGCCACTTTAACGAAATGCAATATAAATCTTTAATCTTCCTGAATGTGTCTGTGAATCTAATCTCAAAATACACCACAGATCATTTGTTATGGCTTGTCAAATTTGCCCCTACATGGATGTGGCATTCCATATTTTGTGTGAGTTATTAATTAGGGGTCGCCGCAGCAAAATGAACCGCCAACTTATCCAGCATATGTTTTTATGCAGCGGATGTCCTTTCAGCCGCAACCCAGCACTGGGAAACACCCATACACTCTCGCATTCACACCCACACATACACTACGGCCAATTTACCTCATTCAATTCACCTATAGCGCATGTCTTTGGACTGTGGGGGAACCAGAGAACACAGAGGTAACCTATAGGAACACAGGGAGAACATGCAAACTCCATACAAATATGCCAACTGACCCAGCCGGCCAGCAGCCTAAAGGGTTATATTTTGTGAAATTTAACCTATTCATTCCACACTTTCATTCCATGAATATAGTACTTCAAGTTTTAATTGCACTTGAAATCCTTTCCCTCAGGAATTCACCCTTGTGTCAGAGGGTATGATTAATTTAATTAATTTAATTAAAGCATTATGTTTTTTTACAGCCTCACTACATTAACATGCTAATCTGACAGGCCTAAATGCAACATAATATCTGATTTAGCTCCATCTTATAGAAGGGAATTTGAGGTTCTAGGAGTGTGAGCAGAAAAACAACATGATTCAAGCACAGTCAGAAATCAGATTACGGGACGTGAGACACACAGAGCTGCATGGCCACAGGCTTGTCAGTCTCATCACATACTCTATTCAACTCCATCGCCTCTGATTCAGATTTCATCAAGATAACCAGCACACCACCCACTTTAATTCAAGATGTCATCAACAGGGAAGCGTTTTTCACCTTGAGACTAAAGCAGCAGCAGCAGTATGTGCCTGCTGAATTGTATAAAATGCGCACGTTGCACTTTTAATTTAGCGTTTCTTGACATTCCTCCATGGGGGGCCAGAAAGCCATTAAAATGTATGTGCCTCATTAATACGAAAGGTTATTTTGGGGACATTAGATGGTGTGATTTCTGACAGTGATTTCTCCGGATAATTTGCTGCTCTTACACTATTGCCATGACAACCACATCACCAATGACAACAGACAATTTAGAAGATGAGGCAAGTCTATCAATAACTGAACCTGAACAAGCTGATGAATGAGTGCGAACAGTGAAAACAGCATGAATATTACATACATTTTGGTTTACTCATATCATCAAAACAATAATTATGTGCTCATTATAAATGCATTGAAAGGACTTTTACATTCCCTCGAGATGTTCCATTATAGCAGCCTACGAAACAATAATGCTTGTTCAATTCAGTACAAAATTAAACATTCAGTTCAACACGAGTGAATGGCCTGAATCTATTAAACTAACAATTTCTCAGCTTCTAATGAAATTATCTAATCAAACATCCTGTCACATTATAGTAATTGATGACTGTATTCCCACTATAAGAAGTTGGTGCATGGTCAACGGATGCTATAAATGCCAGATTTAATTGCCTTTGATATTTGTTTTATTTGATTTGAAGGTGAATGCATGGAAACAATTTGATTTCTGGAGGGATTTCTATTTGCAGACAGGCTGTATAATTTATTAGACTGTCTCATTCAATCTCATCCTCCCCAATGTAATCGTGTTACCTAAACACAGCAACCTTAAACACCTCGAAAACAGACCTCATGACCTGTGTTTCCCGTTTCATTGCTTGTCATGAAAGTATAAAACTGACATCAGGTTGTTTCTGGTTAGCTTGTATTTATCTGTAAGTATGAAAAGGCGCCTCTCTGAGAGAAGCACTGAAGCATGAAAAGTGCTGAGGGAAATCAATTAAGGAGGCCTTTAGGGGCCTGGATGTTCAAGGTCTCCAGCTCTTCACCAACTCGCTCACTCACTCACTTTGATGCACTCCACACAAAGATACAAGGACATTGGCAAATACTCGAAAGGAGTGAGGATAAAAAGGAAATATTTAAGAATTTGACATTGGAAAAACTCCACAAATTTACAAAATGGTATTTGCTCGCCCTCATGTTGATTTTAAACCTATAAGACTTTTTTAACTAAATGGCCATTTCCCAACATTCTTCTCATATATTTATTTATTGCATGTGTGTGAAAGAAAGCCATTCAGGAGGTTTGAAATGAGTTGAAAGTGAGTAAATAATAGAATATTCTTTTTTTTTCATTTCATTTAATGCAGCCTACATGGCTGTTCTCCTGTTTATTAAAAAAAGTTTATAAAACAGAAGATGTTTATTATTTAGCTTAAATATTTACCCAGATTTCATTTCGATTGATAAAACAAAAGGGAAGAGTCATAGTGAATGGAGTAATTCTGCTGTAATTTAACACTGTAAAACAGTATATGATCAATAGGTCAGGATAACATTTTTGTTTTGGTTTTTAGCTCATTGTAAATTATTAGACTAAGTTAATAATTTTCCAATTTAATTTGATGGATAAGTATTATTTTTTTAAAAATGTAAATATAATTTAGAGGGTTTTTTTTTTCAAACATACGTGTGTTTTCTTTTAAATGTTTTTTTTTTCAGCCTAGATGCTAAATATTCTTCCTAAAATAAAATAAAATAAAATAAAATAAAATAAAATAAAATAAAATAAAATAAAATAAAATAAAATAAAATAAAATAAAATAAAATAAAAAATAAATAAATAAAAAAAATTAAATTAAATTAAATTAAATTAAATTAAATTAAATTAAATTAAATTAAATTAAATTAAATTAAATTAAATTAAATTAAATTAAATTAAATTAAAACAAATTTAAAACAAAATAAATTTAATAAATTGGCATATTATGCATGTTCATGTTCTGAACTCCAGAAGTTCATTCATTCATTTTCTTTTTGGCTTAGACCCTTTATTTTTTTATTTTATTTTTTCGCAGAATGAACCGTCAAATTATCCAGCACATGTTTTACACAGCGGATGCCCTTTCAGCCACAACCCATCACTGGGAAACACCCATACACACTCATTCACTACGGACAATTTTTTAGCTTACCCATTTCACCTATAGCACATGTCTTAGACTTGTGGGGGAAATCGGAGTACCGGGTAAAAACCCACACGTATGCGGGGAGAGCATGCAAATTCCACACAGAAATGCCAACTGACCCAGCCGAGGCTCAACCAGCAACCTTCTTGCTGTGAGGTGACAGCACTACCTACTGCATCACCTACAAATGAATTTAATTAAATTAAAAATTAAAAAGCAAAATAAATGAAAAATGACATAAAATAAAAACATAACAAAACAAATTAAAAACTAAATAAAATAATCACATTGCTTTCAAAACTGCAATATATTATATGATTACCATATTCTTGCTGTCACACAAGCCTATAGCACTGGAATGGCTGCTGGTCCTTTCAATGGCCAATCAAACAGCATCAATATTTTTGACAAGCAGTTAGTATTTTTCATGTAATACTAAAAGTCAGGCTAAGCTGCAGGCATGTTGACCTTTTAGTCCTGTAATTATCAAGACATACTGTAGGGATGCACTGAATAACTGTGATGAGACAAAGTGCAGACAATTAATCCAGGAAGATATTAAAAGCCCTGAAAGGGAAGGCACCAGCCGAGCCACTCGATCTGTTAATGTGGTGTTGAAGGACAGGGTGACATTTGTTCCCCTGATAAAGTGTTTTCAACAGTTTAATGTTTTTAAGAACATGCAACAGCTGAGGGGAAAGATGTGTGCTGGTACAGCGTGCTACCTCAATAAATAGCTACAAATCTCTCCCATTCTCCATCTGTTCATTGCTGCTCCTGTTTGTGCTTCAAACATAAATGTAGAGAGTAGTTCTGGAGAGGAACCAGCCAATGACGAGGCTTGATGAGTCACGTGGCACAATAGACCAGAACAGAGAGAGAAAAGCAGGCAGTTTGAGAGAGAAACAGGTGAAAATGTGGAACTGAAAGAGAAAGGACAATATAAAGCAAGTCACTGAGTGGAAAGAAAATGAAATCCAAGCAATGGTTGCACCCATACTTTAAAACAAAAAAGAAAAGAATAATAACTATAGCTATAAAACCCAATAATTCCCCAAATTTCTACAATTGCCCATACGAAAATTGCCAATTTCTTTATGTAACAGAGACCAGCTAGTGAAGTGCTGTGCAGGTAAACCTCACGCTAGATGCCATGGTCTTTACCCTACTTGTTAGAGCAACCAGCTCCTATGCAGTGAGTCACCGGGTTGATCCCAGCTCTGGTTGGGTGGTGTAGGACTGATAGGGTTAGATTGGTGCCATAACCTAGATGGGAGTGAGGTTTGGGGGGAATGATTGAAACAGAGGCCAGCTAGTGAAGTGCTGTACAGGTAAAACCTCAATCCAAACCAATGCGGAGAGTCACCGATTCGATCTCAGCTCGGAGCGGATTGGGTTGCGTAGGACTGGTGAGGTTACATAGGTGCCATGACCCAGATAGGAGTGAGATTTAGGGGGGTGAGTGTAACAGAGGCCAGCTAAAGAAGTGCTGTACAGGTAAACCTCACTCCTCTAAACCCGACAAGGTGCTCTAGCGACGGATGCTAGAGGCCATGGTCTTTATCCTCCTTGTTAGAGCAACTGACTCCCATACAAAGAATTGCCAGTTGCCATACAGTAAATGACCCCCTTAAGAGAGGCTAGCTAATGAAGTACTGTGCAGGTAAACCTCATTCTTCTCAACCCAAAAAGGTGCTCTTGCGACAGTCAGTAGAGACCATGGTTTTTAGCCTCCTTGTTAGAGCAACTGACTCCCATGGAAAGAGTTACAAGTTTTCTCAGAGCAGAATGGCATATCTTTAAACATTTGCTTTAAAAAACAAGATTTTATCAAATATTTTGGACCAAATTTGTATATTTTTAAATATTTTAAAAATACATTTCAGTTATATATACAATATATTTTTTTTATTTCATTTTTTGTATAATTATTTTACTGTATGGGTGTCCTGGCATAAATCACATCCTGCAAAATGTGTGGTTTGTCCCCTACCTACACCCACTCATAATTTACACAGTTTAGGCTTTATTCACCTTGCTAATAATCCTTTATGAATAGAGGCTGAGATTTTATTTACACAAAAGAATGGACTTCCTGTTTTCCACAAGAGGATTATTTGCAATAGATAAGGATTAATGATTTGTCTGTGCAAGTATACACTCTAGTCATCAAGTCATTATTACACACAGATAATTGCAGTGCTTTTTTATTATAATTTCTGAGTGTGCCTGTGAATTAAACTGGCTGGTTTGTGTTTGCTCAGGGTCCATTACACTGATGTTAGCTCTGCTTGTGACAGGATGTGTAATCAAATGCAAACAAATAAGATGTAGGGTTTCCGCTTTACAATTACTTTAGCAAACAAGAGCAAACGAAGTGCAGGATTTGGTGCTTTCAACTTGACAGCCCATTATGAAACACTTCAGAGAAGGTAAAGACTTGCCGGAGAGATTTTGAGGGAGAAAAGGTGACAGGACACTAATGCATTTCTCAGATTGTGCCATGAACTGACTCGCATGCATAGGATTCTCTCAGATATAGCCATTCACTTGGTGATATCCATGGATGGGTAATTATGGATTATTAAATAAATAATTTCCCTGATATTAAATCCTAGCTTGGCTCATAAAGCTGTAAAATCTTTATGTGTCATAAACCCTAGATCATTTCAGGACAATTTTAGGGGTTTTACGAGATTATTTCGTGGGATAGAGATAGATCTAAGATTGAAATAGAAACTTTAATCAGTTGAATTTATAATGTTCTTCTTTTTAATTTACATATATTAATACATCTATGTATATCAATATTATATATATATATATATATATATATATATATATATATATATATATATATATATATATATATATATATATATATATATATATATATATATATATACTGTATATACACTAGTAAAAATACAATAAAATCTTGAGTTTTTAATAATTTTTGTTAACAACTGACTAAAATCCTGCAATGCCAAAGTTGAATTTTCAATGGCAATCATTAATTTCAGAGTCACATGATCATTCGGAAATCAATTTCATGATGCCGATTTTCACATTAAGAAACATTCATACTAATATTTTGTCAGTTACTGTCTCATAAGTGTTACTGTTTCACTTGTCTTTGTCCTGTAGTTTACTCTTGTTTTCTATGCTCCTGTCATTCGTTTCCATGGTACTCATTATGATGCACACCTGTTTCAAGTTTTATTTGAATTGTTGGCTTACAGGGCGACACAGTGGTCGCCTCACAGTAAGAAGGTCACTGGTTTGAGTTCATGGCTGGGTCAGTTGACATTCCTGTGTGGAGTTTGCATGTTCTCCCCATGTTCGCGTGGGTTTCCTCCAAGTGCTCCGGTTTCCCCCACAGTCCAAAGACATGCGCTCTAGGTAAATTGAATAAATTGGCCGTGGTATATGTGTGTGTATCGGTGTTTCCCAGTACTGGGTTGCAGCAGAAAGGGCATCCGCTGTGTAAAACATATGCTGGATAAGTTGGCAATTCATTTAAGCTGTGGTAACCCCTGATGAATAAAAGGACTAAGGAAAATGAATGAATGAATGTTGGCTCACAAGCAGTGTGCAAATTATATATTGACGATCGGGTCGAGGTGGGTTCGTAATTTTTTTTTGATAATGTTCATTTGTAATACATGATTCAGTGAATTTAAATTTATGTATTTTTTTAAATTACAGTGTTTTGTGGGATATTTAGTGTATTCTGACCTACAGTTTTCTCTGATAAGCTATTTTAGATGTTACTGTAGGTCAAACCATACAAACTATCCATCTAATTTGACTTTACTTGTAGGCACTATGGAGAAAAAAACACCCATTTTACAAAAAATGGTCTTGTGAACACTTACAATGTCTAACGGTGCTGTAGAAATGTAGCTTTTAGTGCTAGTTCTACCAGGAAGACCTAAAGCCACGTCACTCATCACAATCAGTTCCAACCAATAGCCAAGAGACACAAGGAATATATAAGCTGTCTGTTCATTCCATTTATTTGGTTGCAGGTACCGACGCAGAAGTTCACCCACTATCCTCCCCACCACCACCAGGTTGGCCCTGTCCAGGGGCGTAGACTCCGCCCCTTCCTTCATCCTTGGCAGTCATAGCTGGATATAAAAGCTTCCAATTCAAGCTATGGACTGTATCGCATCATGCGACAACATATGAGCGGCGCGTGAGCAGCATGGCTATTTTTCCAGCATGCATATTCACAATCGGGACTTTCAGGGGGAGCAGAGCAGTGCCGCGTCAGCATCAAGCAGAAGCGTGCGTGAGGCGCACGGGGATAGTTTTTTGCGCACATGCTCGGTTTGCTTTTTGATTGCTTTCTCAAAGCAAATCTCAAAAGCATTTACTGGGGCACTGGTGTCTAAATGGGGTCTAGCGACACCCCTGCCGAAGCACCCAGAGGAAACCCACACGAACACAGGGAGACCATGCAAACTCCACACAGAAATGCCAACTGACCCATCCGAGGCTCAAACCTGTGACCTTCTTGCTGTGAGGCGATCGTGCTACCCACTGCGGCACTGTGACGCCGAAATTAAATGAAATCAAAACAAAATAAAATTAAAATAAATTAGAAACAAAACAAAACAACTGACTCGACTCAGGACTCGAACCAGTGACCTTCTTGCTGTGAGGCAACAGTGCTAACCACTGAACCATTGTACCGCCATGTATATTTCTATGATCTATTATTTAAATCATTAACATTATAATTCAAAATACTGGCCAGAGCGAAGTATTTTCCAGTATTAAAGGGCTGACTGCCCTTTACATCTTGTTTTGACATCCTTCAGGGTGGATCACGCTTAAATTAGGGGGGTCAGACCTCCCCAAATCCCCCTGTAATTTGCAACCTGCATATACAGTAGGCCTTCAAATTGGTTAAAAAATTGATTGGTCAAAAGATTGATTACTGTACTTTGCATAATTAATAGCTTCAAAAAATATTTTAGTAAACAAATGTCATCCCTAAATAACACAGATTTCATCTAAATGCTTTACAGAAAGCCCACATTTCATTCAACCTCTTTAACACAAGTGAAAAGGCAAATCCACACAGACATAGCATTAAATGTGCAGTTCTCAGCTTTACACACTGATATAACTTCCCGGGTCTCAAATCTGTTCTTAGTCAAGCATGCAGGGAGTGACTGGAAGGCATCCAGGGCGTATTTATCCTCTTACCCTATCTGCAGATGGGCACCCAGCGGTACAGCCGGGCAGGGAGCAGAAAGAGAGAAGACTGGAGAGAGCAGTGTGCTGGGTAAATATTGCTCATATCAAATTAGCCCTGTACTGCAGAGCAGCGTGGCTGATGTGATAGAGTTTGACTGGTGTGTGGAGATCTCACATTCACTCATGCAAACATTCAGCCTGTGCTTTCCCTCTCCCTCAGTGTCTGTCTGTGTTGCTCTTTCACATGCACAAAACATGTTCATATTAACTAGTACACGCAACCTGCTGAACTGGCCCCCAAAGGACAAATGTGCATGTGTAATGGAGGCCAGATAACAGAAGCTGTGTGAGTAAACCTCTCTCCCCTGGCCTCAGGAGACACCCTAGTGACTGACACTAAAAGCTGCAGTCTTTAGTGCCCTTGTTAACACACCTGATTGAAAAGATGGTTACTCTGTGTGAAGTGAGTAGACCTGGAGACTTACTCTGGTGCCATAACCCAAATGGAAATATGAGATAGAAGAGTGTAATCTATGTCTGCTAATCAGAGATGTGTGAGTAAAGCTCAGTCCTATGATATTAAAAGGATGCTCTGACATTACAGGCTGTGATCCTTGGCATTCTTGATTATGCACCCATTTTTGATGCCAGAAATGCTGGTTCAAATTCAACATAGAGCAAGGCAAGTAGAACCAGAGGGTTAGCTTTGGTGCTGTGACCTGCAAGGGAATAACATTTTAGGAAATGATTGTAATGGAGTCCAGCTTATTCACTTCTGTTCATTTCATCTTTTTTTCTATAGCACATTTACAATGTAGATTGTCAAAACAGATTAACATAATAAATAAAAAATATAGTAATGCATTACAAATAAAGCAACCCAGGCTCATTCTGAAAATGTACCGCTAAATACATTTCTAGAGCATGCCAAATACTTCCCAGGAGGTAAACTTTTTTGCAGTTTTTGTTTTCGCGAATGCACCATGCTTTTTCAGATCTCAAATTTCTCTCATGAGTGCCATTCACACCTGCTGTTCTCACATAAATCCACCAGAGGCCGCTGTCGACTGAGTGAATGACTGACTACTGACCGATGGACTGACCCACCCTCCTCCTTCCCTAAACCCAACCAAGAGTGTTTTCAAAAGCACAGATTGACCCACCCAACCACCCACTCCCAATCCAGAAAAAGAAAAGCCCTCGCTTGAGTTTTTACCATGTTTCCTACCACTTTTTCAGATTTTACCTCATTCTCATCCTGTTATTTACTTGTTTATTTTGGCTTTTGTTTTTGTCTTACCTGCTTTCTGAACCGTTCTTCACAGGACTCAAACCCCATCGTCATGGTCAACTCCTCTCTGAATCTCAAGTCCACCGACATACATGACGAGCTAACTGCACAAACTGGTAACAGCGGGAAAGCCGTCCACATGGAGGTAAGCATGCAGCTGGTAAGTGAGAGTAAGAACAGTGTCAAACTTCCCTGTAGCGTTCGTTTTAAAGACCAAATGCAGCCATGCATACTTTTGGCTACATTATTTGTGACCTCCAGAAATGCTGTATCTAGGGCTACACATGCCATATGTACAAATTATTGAGATTTTAGAGCAACGGGTTTGCTATTTTTGTACTTATTAGTTACGTAAAGTCACAGTCTATTGAGACAATCCCCTTTTTCTTTTCTTCGATCCATTCAAAATAATAAACGCTTTCTGTCTTGGATGCATGATTCAACGTGACTATGATAATTTTAATTCAGCAATTAAAAAAAAAGCTAGCTAATTAAAATAAAAAGTAACATGCATTACATTATTTTTAAAAATGACACAAATATTATTACTTAACTTTTTAAAGTAATGCGTTACTTTTGGCGGCACGGTGGCACAGTGGGTAGCACTGTTGCCTCACAGCAAGAAGGTTGCTGGATCGAGTCCCAGCTGGATCGGTTGGCATTTCTGTGTGGAGTTTTCATCTTCTCCCTGTGTTTGCATGAGTTTCCAAAGACAGTTTCCAAAGACATGTGCTGTTGGTGAGTTGGGTAAGCTAAATTGTCAATAGTGTATGTGTGTATGCCCTGGTCCTCAAGGTTGGGGGTTGAGCATTAGGCTAACGATCCACCTCGTAAAAAATTAGATGTTACGAAACACCAACATGGTGCGGCTAAATGTCAACTTTGATATAAATGGCCCTGGAAGTAAATAAATAGTATAAAAGCTGAAAAATGTAAAAGTTTAGTCTATTAGACATTTAAGTTATCTGTACTTAAACATTTAAATTATCTGTAAATAAACATTTAAGTTAATTCAATGAAGAGACCACGTTTGGTCAACTCAATTACTGTAATTGAGTTGTCTATTTCCCATTACACCCATTAGTGCTGGTTAATCTGTCCTTTTTAAAACACTATCAGTTGGGTTTAGGGAAGGGGTGAGTGAGGGGATCAGTTGGTTGGTCAGTTAGTCAGTCAGTCAGTCGACAGCGGTCTATGGTGGATTTACGTGAAAAGGGCAGGTGCGAATGGCACTCGCGAGAGAAATTTGAGATCTCAAAAGGTGCACACAGCGGCCTCGAAAACAAAAACTGCAAAAAAAAGTTCCTACTGGGATCTATTTGGTGCTCTCTATAAATGTATACAGGGCTACGTTTTAAGAATGAATCTGGGTTGTGTAATGTGTTACCCCCAACATTGACCATAACCATATTTCAGATAGTGGAACATTCCAGCATATTAGGCCTGCAGAAGAGTAGTGGTAGAATGCTGGTGTAGGCCTAGTTAAATTTAAACTGATTCAGTATAAATGTGACTGTTTAATTTCCTATTCAAAAGCTGTACATTTTTACTTCAGTGCCCTGCCATCAAAGGCTATGGCATTTCTGGCATAGGAGGTGACCAATAGAAATGCTGGTTATACAGAAAGCTGAATAGAACCAGAGGATTTATACTGGTTGCATGACAATCCAGGTGTGATAGAGATCACCAAACAAGTCATTGTAAGAGTAAAACTCAGTGCCCTAGTCTAAAATGTCACATAATTGACTGCCATTACAGCCTGCAGTCTTTATCATTCTTATTAACACACACACGCACGCACACACACACACACACACACATTTCATTATGCCAGGTGTGAGTGTAAATCGAGCTGATCTGAGTACAAGTGGTGCATAACCAACTGATGTTAAATGAGCAGGGGGATGAAACAAGTAGAACCACAGTGCTTAGTTACATTATTGCTGTCACTCAGTGAGATTGAAGTAAACGTCATTCTCCTAGCTTAAATAAGAGGCTGCTCACTGCAGAGCCAATGGGTGAAGCTATAGACACCAAATTGCCTCTTACTTGATACAACGGATGAAGCAAGATGGTCCAACTAAAGCCTAATCCTACCTAAACATAACTACTCACAGTAGGTCCATATTAAAGGCTGCAGTCCTGCGGTCTGAACACTTCCAATGCAAGAAATATCAAAGGTTACACTTGCAAATGCTTATGTAACTGCAATATAACTTACACCTAATTGTACAGGGGGAAAACGTGATCTTTAGGGGAATTTTCTCCAGAATGTAATTAATTCCCATTGGTATGAGTGGTGAAATAAGACTTTAGTCTGGGATCTGTTGGCAAGCGTTCAGAGACAGCAGCTGGATTGCTGGCCAACACGACTCCTGCTGCCCTGGGCTAGTGCTTTTGATTCTACACACGTCTCTGTCACTGAGAGTTAATTAAGCAACAATTAAGCACCTCTCTAAACCGTGAGGCTAATTGTTATAATTTATAATTTCAGCTGAGAGTCTGAATAAAAAAACCAAATGAGAGTTTTCATCTGAAGACAAAATGAGCTAATAACCACTGATGCACGTCGCAGAACACTTCAAACTACAATTTCCAATGTTTACTTCAAAAAATATAGTTAATTACATGCATAATTTAACAAATTAATAGCAATATTATTCATGCCATGTTTAGAAACACAAGAAGAGCTATTTTTCAAGATATTCTTATTACATTGATCACAATTAGTGTTGCATTGCCTCATCAGTCAGTTGTCATAACAAGGTAATGTAAATGTCATTTGGGACATTACAGTGAGGCACTGGAGGTATTTCAATATATATTCACTTTTTCTTGCCACACATGAACTAGGATTGTACTAATATGTGTGTATTTTGTATTCAGATTTAGTTTAGATGAACAGGATGGTTTTCTCAACAACAAAATAAAACGGAAAGATGATATTTTGCATTCATTTGGAAATCTCAGTTCATAGTCTTACAATTATTCATCATTCATTCATTTTCTTTCCGCTTAGTCCTTTATTTATCCTGGGTCAACACAGCGGAATGAACCGCCAACTATTACATCATATAAGTTACGCAGCCACAGCATAGTACTGCATGGGAAACAGGGGCGGACTTAACCAATAAGCGAGGTAAGCAGCCATTTAGGGTTCCAGTGAATTAGGGGGCCCCGACCAATGCCAAGAAATCTATATTAATCATTTAGCTCTTTTATAAATTTTCTATCATATGATGTAAAATCTGTCTATAACTGTTAAGATTTTAATGTTATTTTTTCTTTTCAAAACCGGGGGCGCCATGAATAATGGAACGTTCCTTCCGTACTGCACATGCGTGAGGTGTGAGCGCTTCCATGAAAGACATGTCCAGCCAGTGTTGTCAACTTTGTGACTTTTCAGACCCCCATGGTGCCAAATTCTCAAAAAAGCGACTAGCGAATTTTGCCCCCAGTTTTATTTAGTTACATGTATTAATTAAGCACTGCATTTTACCCCAACATGTAACACACATGGCTTTACTATTATTAAATTATTTTGCTATTGTTCATTATTAGTAAGTAAAATTCATTATAACTCAAACTTAATTTTTTTGGTTTTTGCTTGTTCAAACTACTTATTTAAAATAAGCTGAATCAACACAACTTAATTTTTTATGTTCAGTCCACATAAATTTGTTTAAAGTGTTAAGTTAACTTAATTTGTGTTGGGAAAACATAAATGAATTGTGTGGAACCCTGCATTTTTTAAAGTGCATGTTGTGATGATAAAATTTTTAAATTACAGAAACAATCACTGTCATCAAACAGGATTTCTATGGAGACCCGGAAGAGACATGGCGGTGGGGGGGAAAATGGGTGGGAGAAAAAAAACTGGGTAGGAAAAAAAATGAGTGATTTTTAAAACTTTTGCATTCCCTCGCAAAACTTGCAAAGCTGATTTGGGATCAGTTTATCATCCGGAGCACATCCGTCAATGCTTATACATGCATTGGCTGATTCAGAGGTTGCATGTAAAGGGCAATGATTGACGTACAGCTTTAATGAAAAGAAAGTGAATACAGACATTTTTATGTTAATTTCAGCATGCTTTCAAGATTAAAATATGGGAGAAATTTGGGAAAATAATTAAATGATAGGATGATAGTGGGTAGAATGGTAAAATACGGGAGAATCCTGGCAAAAACATGAGGGTTGACATGCATGAAGTGAACAGGAAGTGTTTATGGAACAAAACATCTTTGCATTCCCTTGCAAAACATCATTGCGAGGAAATGCAATAACTTAAAAGTATATATTTTTCTATAACTCAGGTGTTTTTTCTTCCACCCATTTTTCCTCACCATCACGTCGCTATGTAGATTTCCAACAAAAGTAGACTTAAAAATGAAACATTTGTTTGTTTTAATTTTTTTAACGAACATTTTTGGTTCCCCAAACACATTTTCCCCTTAGTTTGAAAGACATTTTAAAATTCCAAATAACTTTTGTTTCCCACGATAAATAACATTTGCGAAATGAAAGATTTCCCTTGATGAAAAAAAAATCTTGAAGAAACCATCAATGCCAAGTAGAGCATTTATTTTTAAAAGTATTCCACCCCTGTGTTCTCTCTAAGTCTCACCCCAATCACCCAGCATTAGTAGAGGCAGAAGTTGACATGTCATGACTGCTCAAACAAACGACTGCTGCTTTTTATAGCTCTATCTTGTGTGTCAGCCACACCTCTGGCTGAGGACAGGACAGACACCTTTAATTGGATTGAGAAAATCTGATCCTGGATCAGCTTGTTTCCACTCTGCAGTTTTAATTGGATTAGTTTGAGCTGGAAAGTGGTTTTGGGTGCAAAAAGTTGCCCAAAGAGTTGAAAATGATCAGAATCACCTCATCTCAAAGACCTTTTCTGCGCAAATAAGGTCATGTCCACCTTTTTCGGAGGTCACATTTTTCCTCAAAAGAGTCAAACTGCAGTTATAAACAATGGACAATATACCAATATGCTTTTGAGCAGGGGAGGGGGGACATAAAATGGCCACAACAGGTTTTTATGCCATGTCTCTTGTTTTATTATTTATTATTATTATTGTTATTACTATTATTATCATTATTATTATTATTATTATTATTATTATTATTATTATTATTATTATTATTATTATTATTATTATTAATATTTAATGGAGGACTATTCAATCCAGAGTGCTTTACAGGAGACAGAAATAGAGTAAAGGATAGCACAGAGGTAAAAAAAAAAAAAAAACAATTTACAATTCATAAGGAATAAATCCAGGTCTGCCTGCGATGCAGATTTGTCAGTTATGCATAAATGAAACTAATAAGCTGAATGCTATTTAAGTGCACAACTACCTGTCTTTCATATTTATCATCAGTAAAGTAAACGTTTGGTCTCATATACTTTCTTTAATGAACTGTGCTTTTAGACAGCTAACCATATTTATTTTAGGTGAAAATATATATATAAATATATAAATATAATATAAAATTCATTATTATATTATATAAAATATATGGATAATAATTTAGTTACCTTATTTTCACTATCAACTTGTTTATTAGTAGAATAATACTAATATATATATATATATATATATATATATATATATATATATATATATATATATATATATATATATATATATATATATATATATATATATATATATATAAAATGTATTATTATTTTTTTTTTAATACTGGCTATTATTCATTCATTCATTTTCTTTTCGGCTTAGTCCTTTTATTAATCCGGGAACGCCACAGCGGAATGAACCACCACCTTATCCAGCAGGTTTTACGCACTGGATGCCCTTCCAGCCACAACCACTCTCTGGGAAACATCTATACACACTCATACACTATGGACAATTTAGCCTACCAATTCACATGTACCACATGTCTTTGGACTTGTGGGGGAAACCGGAGCACCCGGAGGAAACCCATGTGAACACAGGGAGAACATGCAAACTCCACACAGAAATGCCAATTGACCCACCTGAGGCTCGAACCAGTGACCTTCTTGCTGTGAGGCTACAACACTACCTACTGCGCCACTGCGACGCCCTACTGGCTATTAATATTGATTAATTGTTTAGTTTTTTTCAACACCATGCCTAACATTATCACCACCTTATTAATTATGATTAATAAGTATAAAATGAAATGCTGATTTAAAATCAAATCAATATTTAGTGAATTGTGTGAGTTGGTCCACAAATCAGGCAATTATTCATTCTAGATATTTTTTCAAAAATAGTAATTCACCTGGTAATGAAGCAAATGAGTCACTGTGAGTCAATTAAACATTAAAGGATTTATTTTAATAATATTAGTACAAATAAAACAGAAAAACATCTTCATTGAAACAATGAAACAACATAACTGAATTACAAAATACAGACAATTCCTATGTGGTTAATAGTATCTGGTATTATTCTTCTCTAATAATTTGAAGAGTTTATAACAATTTGTTCAACATATAAGGCTAATTCTGAAAACGTAGTCCTATATTCATTTCTGGACATCGCAAATTATGTAGACAGAGGAACATATGCTACACTTCATCTTTAAAATGAACACTAGTGGCCGGTGTGACGCCATTCCTTTTTGCACTTACCAGCTGACCGCTTCTATGGCTTTCCCACTGTTACCACTTTGCCCAGTAGCTCGTAAGTAGGCGAACCATGATGACGGGATTCGAGTCTGTTGAAAAACAATTACAGAAAGCAGCTAAGACAAAACAAAAGCCAAAAAAAATAAAATAAACAAGTAAATAACGAGGTGGGAATGTGGTAAAATCTGAAAACGTGGTAAAATCTGAAAACGTGGTAAAAATGAGGCTTCTGATTTTTCAGACCAGGCTTTTCTTTTTCTGGATTACTTTTGAAAACACTGTCGGTTGGGTTTAGGGAAGGAGGAGGGTGGGTTAGTCAATCGGTCAGTCAGTCAGTCATCCAGTCAGTTGACAGCGGCCTCTGGTGAATTCATGCTAGAGCCGGCGGAATGACACTCGCAAGAGAATTTTGAGATCTGAAAAAGCGAACACAGCAGCCTCTGGTGGATTCATGAAAACAAAAACTGCAAAAAAATATATATATATACTTACCTCCTGGCACATATTTGGTGCTCTCCAAAAATGTACATATAGGTACATTTTAGACTGAACCTGGGTTAAATTTGTTCTTTGTAAACCAAAAATAAAAAGTGAGAAAAAAATCTAAACCTAAGGGCAAAATGTTGAAAATAAATGAATGTAATTAATTTAATTTAATTAATTAAAGGTTTTGGTGAATTGGTCCACAAACCAGACAATCAGCAAGATATTCATTTAAAAATGCAGATTTACCTGGTAATAAGGCAAATGAGTCATTGTGAGTCAATAAAACATTCATTCATTCATTCATTTTCAGCTTAGTCCCTTTATTAATCAGGGGTTGACACAGCGGAATGAACCGCCAACTTCACCTATACCACTTGTCTTTTGGATCGCTTGTCTTTTGACTAGGGGAAACCGGAGCACCTGAAGGAAATCCACGCGAACATGGGGAGAACCTGCAAAGTCCACAGAAATACCAACTGGCCCAGCCGAGGCTCAAACCAGCGACCTTCTTGCTGTGAGGCAACCTGCGCCACCGTGTCACCCAGTCAATAAAACAATAAAAGAAAAATTTTTATTAATTAATTTTAAATGAACTGCAGCACTTTAACACTGTTTTCAGAATCTTCATTAAGTTACATGTTATAGTTGGCTAATCAAAATAGTGATCTCTATTTTAAACAAAACAAAAAAATGGTTCTCAGTTCCAGAATCCAGATCCAGAACTATGTAGCTCCAATAGATTGATTGATAGAAATTTAAAATAAAGCAATATCTCATAAAACACATTTCTGGCCTGTTTTTGAACATTATGATGCTATTAAATGTTCTTCCTCTCTGTCTCGACACTGTACCACAGCACCGCACTCATGATGTACTGTACATAAAATGTCAGTACACAAGACGCTCCAGGGGCCGAGCTCCAGTAAATCTGCCTTTTACAACAGAGCCGGTGGAGTCTCAGGAGTAACGTGATAAACTCAGCATGATGGGGCTCTGCTAATCTGGGCCCTTTCAGGGAGTTCACGAGCTCCCTCGGCACACGCTCAAGACCAGGAACGCAAGAGTAATGCATGTCAGTAATGGAAAGCCTTCAGTACATTTAGTTTGAGAGCATGCTGCTTCATATGGCCATGACTGGACTTCAAGTAATGCCTTTTGAAATGAGATTAGAGCTGAAGAGATGGGCTGAAGTATTACAACATGAAGGTCACAATATCCTTCAGGTGAAATTAAAAAATAAATGTGCGATGTCATATTAACCAAAAGTGTGTGTGATTTTGAACAAAGTTCAAGTTAGTTAGTTTAATGGCAGGAATACACTGTGAATTCTGATGGTCAGAAGATGTGCATGTACACGTCACGAGTGAGTTTATGTGAAAATCGTTTGGACACGGAGATATATAACATGATTTTATGACCTGGCGATTTCTGAAGCCGTAGCATGAAAATCTACACCGATAACATGGACAGAAGAAGACATTGTTTTTATTGCTTTCAGAGCTTCTCTCTCTCTCATAAAAGTTTATTATTGAGTCAAACCATGAATGTTTGCTACAAATACAAGTTATTTTCCAGACCTGTGAAACCAGGTTGTCTGGTGACCCTGTTTGTAATTTATAAAGCCTAGTCCACTGTAAAGAATCCCAGATGACCCAGTCATAGATGACACATTATACAGCTTTACTGTTGAATGAGTTTATCCTCTTGATTGGTCAACTACAAATAAATTGACAGGTCGGCTCGTTCAACTGCACACACCACACGAAATGAGCTTGGCTCATAAGGGTATGTGCTACGACCATACAAGCATTAATAATTTTCGCTTCTTCGCATTAGTAGCTTCTGCCAAAATAGAAAAATACAAGCTTGTATGACTGAAAAAATTTCACCGTGTATACCAGCAGTAATAGATAGCTTCAAATAAATAATAATGTTAAAAAAAGTAAAACAGGGTCATCACAGTGGCGCAGTGGGTAGCACAATCACATCACAACAAGAAGGTCGCTGGTTAGAGCCTCGGCTTGGTCAGTTGGCATTTCTGTGTGGAGTTTGGATGTTCTCCGTGTGGGTTTCCTCCAGGTGCTCCGGTTTCCCCCACAGTCCAAATACATGCGGTACACATAAATTGGGTAAGCCAAATTGTCTGTAGTGTATGTGTGTGAATGGGTGTGTATGGATGTTTGCCAGTGATGGGTTGCACCTGGAAGAGCATCCCCTGCGTAAAACATATGCTGCATAAGTTGGTGGTCACCGCTGTGGTGACCCCTGATTAATAAAGGGACTAAGCCGAAAAGAGAATGAATGAATGAAAACAAGATATTCTGGAGAATGTTACTAGCAGCCACTGGCATCAGTTGGGAAAAAATACTAAGTCAATGGCTTAAATAAGATTTAAAAAAAAACCAAATTGTGTTGTAACGATTGGAGGGTAGGTAAATGTAAGTAAATGATGGCGGAATGGATTTTTTGGGCTAAACTATCCCTTTAAGTATTGATGGATCCATGATGGCTAAAGCTACATAAAATACTCTCCAACCCTTGAGAAATACTACAGAAGATAAACCATCAACATTTCATGAAAAGGGACAACAGAAGTGTTTCTTGGCAGCATATAAGCGTGTTTCTGTGCACACAATAAGATCTGGAAATCAGAGGCTTCCTGGGAAAACATGGAAAATATGTACCTTGTCCAAAAAGACCATTTCTAGCACTAATAAAATGCAAATTTGATGACGGAAACAAGAACAGACAGCATAATCTGGACTAGACATGGCTGTGTCTTTTATTTAAAGGACATTCTCAAGATCAATAGAGCTAAACATGCATTACATAACAATTTATGACAGATATATAATATATTTAGTATTATATATTGGGGAATTATGATAGCTCTGAGAAGCTTTGTTCTTCAACACGCTGTATAATTCTCTCCAAAGAGATTTAGAGAACATTCACAAATTACGTAACATAAATATGACTGTGTCTTACATAAGACATTGACAGAGGACAGATGGATTTTGGGGCAATTTTAATTTCACTACAAACACTGGTTGAACAACATCAAACAAGAAGATAACGGGGTGTTTATCATCCCACACAGCAGACTTTATTCTCGTCTCGACAGCCAGAGGCTGTACCTGGAATTAAATATATCTCTTTAAAAAAATACAAATTAAATAAATAAATAAAGTCAATGAAAGGATGTGATGTGATGTACTTAGCCTACAGAAAATGATTATTAATTTCGAGAGGTCTTACTGATGAGCTGTTTTTTTGATAAAAAAATAAAAAATAAGTAAATAAATAAAAAATCATAGGGTTTACCTTGTAGTTATTTGATCAAATATGTGGCACCTGTAAATTCAGCTAAAATATTTCAAGTAAAACAGTTAAATACCAAATAAACTAAATATGCTAAATGGATACCAATATATAATACGTTTATAAATATAAATTTGGTCTCTCTCCTTTGCCTACATAAATCTGTTACACAGTATGGGCTATAATTTGGAGATTACTGATCATTTAAATTTCCCATAAATTACAGAAATTACAAGTTTTATGTTGGCAACTTAAGTATTTATGAAATTTATAAGATGATAGGATTAAATTAATTAACTCTTAAAATTAAAATGTATATTTACACACATTTTGGTAGGCTTATTGTGAAAACTATATCAATATTGTGAATTATGTAGCCAGGGCTACATGACTGCATTTCGTCTTTAAAATGAACGCTACGGTGTGATATGACGCCACCAATGGCTTCTGTTTCTTTTCGGTCTACTGGCTGACTGCTTATTCACTCGATTGAATGGGCCTTATCAGTGGTTATTAGCTGATAGATATGGGCCAGTAGGGGGCTTATGCACCTACTAGGTTCAGAAGGCTGTTATCATCTATCCACATGGTTACTTAGCTATACTAATAGAAGACTGCAGATACAGATTTGTTTTTACAGTACTGTGACGGTTGGGTTTAGGGTTGGGGGAGGGGTAGACATTGATAAAATACAATTAATGGGAAATTTAATAAATAACATAAATAATTCTCATTAACTTCCAGCCACATTTGTATGTGATCTATAGCTGATTAACCATGTGGATGGATGATAACTACTAGTAGGCGCAGAAGGCCCCTACTGGCCCATATCTATCAGCTGATAACCACTGATAACAGCCATTCAATCGAGTGATAACATTCAAATCTGCTGATGTGGATGGCTTTTTCGCTGTTACCAGTTTGCCCAGTAGCTCGCCATGTACGTTGGCGGACTTGACCGCAACAACAAGGTTTGAGTCCGGTGTGGTGAGAAATCGAGTTGCGCCTGCAATCAAGTCCGCTTAGGACCCCAATGGATCATCTGTGTTGAATGCCTGATCAACAGTGCTTTTTTTACTCTATTCTCAGTCTTGAGATTTTAACAAGACTTATCCTTTTAGTAACATTGTTATTGGTAACTACAAGTTAAAGACACACATAGTTAAAATAATTGAAATGTATGTAAATATTTAATGATGTCTTTTTGATGTTTTTATGTATATTTACATAAGAAGTGGTAGCATGTTGTAGGCTATCTAAAATAAAAGCACGAAAGAGAAATTCTCCATGCCACATAACATACCTTTAGTTGTACATCAATATTTAAAATAGCTTTATGTCATTATAACGCTCTTTTAAATCACATAAATTTAAACAAGATTTTTAAATGGCGTATCAGGTGGCCACGAGGCCTTTTCTTTTTCTGGATTGCTTTTGAAAACACTGTCAGTTGGGTTTAGGAAAGGCAGTGGGCGGGTTAATCTGTGCTTTTGAAAACACTAACAGTTGGATTTAGGGAAGGGGGTGGGTGGGAGGATGAGTTGGTTGGTCAGTCAGTCAGTCAGTCAGTCAGTTAGTTGACAGCAGCCTCTGGTGGATTTACTTGAGAAGAGCAGACGTGAATGGGACTCGCGAGGGAAATTTGAGCTCTGAAAAAGTGTACACAGCGGCCTCTGGTAGATTACCGAAAACAAAAACTGCACAAAACCATACCTCCTGGGATGTATTTTGCACTCTCCAGAAGTGTATATAGGGGTACATATAAAAAATAAGCCTTGGTTGTTCTTTTTATATTAAATTATTTAATTAAAAATGGACTCTACTTTAGACTGATTACCTTTTAATGAAAAACAACACAGATACAAGCAGAAAAATGCTAATTATAATAATGTCATGCTGATTATATATTTAAAATAATGAATAAGTTAATGTACGATGAAATTCGTTGACAGTGTATCAAAATTCATTTTAATTTAAAGAGCACATAGAGACAGATGGCAAAACTGCAGCACAGTTTTGTATAACTAATAATCTAGCGTGTGCATGTATGCGTGTGTACTTTTTTAATGTGGTTTATGAGGACACACATTTTTATAATGACATGGGTATGACCTAGTTACTACAATTTTGAGGTAGTTTATGAGGACATGCTTTGTGTCCTCGTAAGTTAAAGCTCTTTAAAATTAAACTATATGAGTCTTTTTTTGCCATAGATTTCCTGTAAGGGTTGCATTGAGGAGTAAGGGTAGGGTAAGGCCTTATAATAAGCAATTCTTACAGTGTAATATACATTACACCTATGCCGAATGCTCATAAATCACAAAAACCAACCTGTGTGTGTGTGTGTGTGTGTGTGTGTGTGTGTGTGTGTGTGTGTGTGTGTGTGTGGGTGCGTACGTGCGTGCGTGCGTGCATGTGTGTGTGTGTGTCTGTGAATGGGTGACGGATGAAACAGATTTAGATGCTTACTCATCCTTTGAGACTCTCCTTCAACTGAATACTCTACTCAGTTTTCACCATTTCTTGTCTTTCCCTTCTGTATGTAATGTCTAGAAGAATTCAGCATTGTCTGGCTTTGACCTCACACAGATGATCAATCTGGATCAATACTGCTAACATATAGAACATAGATATCTACAGCTTCCTTCACCATTTTGTCCTTGAGAGCATTGATGACATCCTGATATAGTCCCAGAGCATGGCTGAACAATGACAGCACATTGTAGAGGTCCTCTACTAGAGCTATGCAATATGACAATGTATATTGTATTGGCAAAATAAAAAGTCTATAATGTCATGTCCATCATTTATTAACATCATTTATTTTGTGGTGTTGCACTGTTAAGCTAACCCTTTTTCAGCATTTGGATGACCGATCTGGATGCAGGCAGAAACATGAACAACAGCATGGTGAAAAACTTGCAAGCTTTAAAGTACAATGCTTACATTTTTGCATATTATTTATTAATATGTTATGTTGGGCCAGCAATAATAGGTTTTTTATATTTCATTCATATTTATTTTATATTTCTACATTCTTAATCAAACATTTTCTTGAAAGTTCTACATAAAGGGTGAAAAATAATCATAAACTGAATGAGTACAAACTGTGTATGACTGTATTCTTTAAAATGTCAAAAAGAAATTGTCCTTTCCATGTGGTCAGTATTATCTTAATGAATATATACATATAGATATATTTTGGGAAACTGCTAATACGTGCCACGACATACGTTTGCCTGCAATTTCTGGGTAAAATGATTGCTGCGGGGTGTTATGACTCCACCAACTTTTTTTTTCTTTTCACACTACACTGTGAAACATTTACAGACACATTATCAAAAGATAAAGGATTGTTTTTACACGGTTGTTCATGTGGCACCAAATAAATAGCAGAAAATCAACTTAAACTCATCTGTGATACATAATCGATTGCGTTCACCTCATCACTTATCTCCACCTGGACTATGGCAGAGTTGGGTGTAAGGCATTTCACAGTAACATATTACTGTAATCTAATTACATTTTTGAGGAACGCAGTACTGTAATGAATTATATTTTACATTTATGTAATTTGATTACAGTTACTAAAGTCAGTGTAATTGCGTTACTTACGTTACAAATAATAATATTTAGAAGAAAAAAATGCTTCTTTTAAATCTCGTTTTCCGCAGCAGCATCAGTTAATAAGCATTCGCTTTTAAATTGCTGGGGTACGTGAGCTGAAATAGCTGCTGTCGAGAGTGGCTGCTTCAGGTGGAAATACAGACATTACTTTGATTTCATTGAGTGTAAAAACTAAAAAATTTTTGTGAAATTTAGTCTATGTCCAGTCTCTAAAGAACTTTCGACTGCTTTTAACTCGACTAGCAACTTGTTCAAGAAAGCATTCTAAGACAATACTCGTCACCAAGGAGGACACCGGCGAACAGAGACACAGCGACGCAACTCAATGTAAAAAAGCTAAATTGGATTTTTGTGCAGGATCAAGAGTGAAGGTATCTTCTGAATGTGAAGAGAAGCATAGCTGCTTATGGGGCCATTCACATATCGCGTCTTTAGGAAAATAGGGAGTGCATATTGCGTGCGCATATTGCACGCACATTGCGCGCGCTCGCATTTCCCAGGTGCACCAGTTGAAAACCCTGTGTCACGTGACAAGAACTGACCGATCAGCTCTTTTGAATATGTCAAGCTGCTGTGATCAACCCATTGTAAAGTTTTTCAGTGAATGTTAAATTACTGAAAGAGCTGCAGTATATTTTATATGTTTTTAAGTAACTTTAAACTAAAGTTTAAACATATCTGAAGTAATCTGATTACTTCTTATATAAAATAATTAGTAACGTAATCAGATTACAATTTTTGAGTAGTAATCAGTACTTTGTAATTGATTACTTTTTAAAAGTAACTTACCCAAGACTAGACCACGGTCAGTTTGCTCAGTAGCTCACCTTGTACCATGTTGTACTTGGGTTGTGGAGTGAACCAGGTAAAAGTATGCAACCATAATGCGCTTTACACTTCTCGTTTGCTTTTGAAAACACTCTCGGTTGGGTTTAAGGAAGTGTGGGACAGTTGATCACAAGGTGATATAATGTGCACAACAAGCCAGCCGGCTTCTCTCGGACGCACATGAGAAGGACTTGTTAAAGCATGTTTGAGAAAATGTAGCCCATTAACGTATTTGAGATTTGCAGAAATGTACACAGCAGCCTCTGGTGGATTTGTCTAAAAAAGCTGCAAGCAAACATCGCCGGTGATACGCATTTCACAGTTTCACAGCCCTGGACACATATTTCCAATGAACCAGGGTTGTTGTTCTCATATTAGACAGCATTACCATACTAATCAAGAAGTTTTACCTTTTAGCAAATCTAGCCAAAAAAGTTCTTGAATATCGTTCACAATCTTTCTGTCTGTCTCCATCGCTTTCATTCCTTCACGGTTTTTATGATGTCTTTTAGCTGTAATCTGTGACCATACGCACAAATGAGACTGGCAGAACAAATGAAAGGCTTTGATTCTCCTGCACCGCTGTCTGCCGCCTGCTGTTAATAATGGAGCTTTGTTTTCTTCAAAGAGCACGTCTGTTGTTATCGCAACATCGCTCTGTCTCACTCGCACATTTTTTCTCCAACACAAACAAATCGGTGCAGTGGGTGAATAGAGACAGTCAATGGTTGGGTGGCTCGTGCTCATCCAGACGGTGCGGATCTGGAGGACAGCAGTAAGGTTAGAGGGTGAGACGTCCTGTGAGAGCCGTCTCTCTGATCATCTGTGCTGGACTTAAGTCACACACAGACAGATGGTTGAACCCCAAAGACCACCGGACCAGAAAGACTCATATTGTCTCTTCCTCGCTGCAGCACCAAATTATATTCACTAGGAGACTGGCTTGAAGCTTTAGGAAAAGACTTTGGTAACACTTAAGTTTAGGTCACAATTTACTGTATTAAAACAATTAACTAAGACTACCAGCTTAATAATTACCTAATTAGCTGTTTATTAATAGTTAGTAAGGTAGAACTTCATTTTGGGTTTTGGGTAGGATTAGGGATGCAGAAAAAGATCATAATAATAACTATGAACTAATGAACACTTAATAGGCAGGTAATAAGCCGGTAGTTAATACAGTGAATCGTGACTTAAATAAAGTGTTACCAAGGCTTTTGTGTTATCAATATTCTCTTTATAGCTTATTTGTAACACTTTGCGATAAGGTTGTATTAGTTATTATTGGTTAATGTCTTTACTAACATGAACAAACAATAAACAACACATTTATTACATTTAATCAACATTGTTAATGTTAGTTAATGGTATTAAAGTTGTTCAATGTTAGTTCATGTTACCTCAAAGTGTATTATCTAATGCTGACAAGCAATAATATGCAATTTAATAAATGAACATTTGATTAAGTAAATGATGGACTCTGGTTAATTAATAAATGCTGTACAAGGATAGTTAATTTTTAGTTCATGTTAGTCAATGCATCAACTAATATTAACAAATCAACCATATTGTACGGTGAGTTTATGGTGACACTTTAGTTTAGGTCACAATTCATAGATTGAACAATCCATTATCTAACACTACTAGTTTAATTAACTACTAATTAGCTGTTTATCAATAGTTAGTAAGGTTTAAGTTGGGTTTAGGTTTTGGGTAAGATTAGGGGTGCAGAATAATATCATACTTTATAACTACTAATGAACAGTTAAAAACTTAATAATAGGCAGGTAATAAGCCAGTAGTTAAAATGGCACAGGCATTCAAAATAAAGGCAGTGTAACATCAATGCTAAATTATAAATCACACCACCACCCTTGAGACTTTGAGACAAAATTTGGTAACTCTTTAAAATAACAATAATTATCAATTTAACAATAATTATATTTTAGATACAGTTGCAAAAATGAATTTTGCATTTGTTACAGCTGTACTGTTTCATTTTTGTTTCTTGAAATTTGTATCTCTTTTTTTCAGAATCACTCTGTTGTTCTTTTTTTTTTTGTTAATATAACTGAGCTTTTAATTGTCATTTATAAAGAATTTCACTTTAGATAAGCTCACAAAACCAACACAATCTCACGGCAACTTTTTGATTTAGTGGCTAATTCGCATAAATTCGTACGATCTAATTAGTACAATTTAGTACGATTTGCTCATCACCCAGTGACGGTTGAGTTTAGGGGTGGGGTTAGGTGCCACGCCTCCTTTTTAAAATCGTACAATTTCGTACGACTGAAGTTAGCCATTAAACTGACAAAACATAAAATACTTACGTTTTCTCATGAGATCAGGCTGCACAAAACAGACAAAACAGTAGAAATTTGTGTTGAAAAGCATTTAAGATACAAAGTAACTAAATGCCTGAAAAACAAGACTTAAATAAATCTTCATTTAAACATTTTTTAAACATTTACTTACACATTCTGCATGATCTTAAAAATGCAATGCTTCATTTAGTATTGAAAAATTAATTATCAACAAAGTATGAAAATACAATCATTAAGCAAATTAAATATGTGCTTTTAAGTCAAGAATACAGCATTTACTAACTATAGTACTAATGCTTACTAATGTATATTACATATATTACTGTAGAGTTAATGCTTAAATCATAAACTAAACATTTACTAATACATAATAAATTATTAATGGAATGCAGTTCTGTTATAAAGTGTTACCCATATTTGATAAATCAGGGTTTTATTACTTATGGCAGCCACATGAGTACACGGTATACCGCACACAGTCCAAACTGGTCCAGAGATACAACAGCAAAGATCAGATCATATGGGAGTTGACATGGACAAAACATATCAGGCACATCCAAATCATAGTGAAAGCTATATTTTACTGTGGATAAATTGTTATAAGATCTCAGTATTGCTATTATAGACTGTGGTTGTCTTTCTCTAACTGATAGACATGTAATGTTACTAAAAAACTATTTGGCTATTTTTTAAGAAAAGTTCCTACCCCGTCTTCATGTTTCAATTGAAATTACAGCACGCATCAAACAAAACTGCATCTTGAGGCATTCCATGAGACATTTATTACATTAGATCCTTGCATTACAAACTGATGGCATAACTGTACCATTTTTTATGCCAACTGTACTAAATGTGTAAATTAAAAGGTAATTAATAAGTAGTTAATTAAAAAGTAGTTCATACTACTAATAAAAAGTAATACAAAAAATACTAAAGATGATAATAATTTTAAAAGGAAATAATTAAAAAGCATTTTGTGTAGAAAAATATTTTTCTTTATTATGATCATGATGATAATACAGTTAAAGTTAACACTGTTATAATCAACCAAGAAAAAATATGCTTAACTCACAAAATTGCAACCCACGCTCATTCTGAAAACGTACCTCTATATACATTTCTGGAGAGCACCAAATCCGACCCAGGAGCTACAGTACTTTTTTTTTTGCAGTTTTTGTTTTCGCAAATCTACCAGAGGCCGCTATGTGTTTGAGATATTAAATTTCTCTCGCAAGTGCCATTCGCACCTGCTCATCTCACATAAATCCACCAGAGGCCACTGTCAACTGACTGACTGCCTGACTGATCGACTGACCCACCCTCCTCCTTCCCTAAACCCAACCAATAGTGTTTTCAAAAGCACCGATTGACCTAAACCCAACCGACAATGTTTCTAAAAGCAATCCAGAAATAGAAAAGCCTCAGCGGCAGCCTGATTTTAACCATGTTAAAAGATTTTACCACATTCTCAGCCTGTTATTTACTTGTTTATTTTATGCTTTGGCTTATGTTTTTGTCTTACTTGCTTTCTGGTACCATTCTTCACCAGACTTGAACACTGTCATTGCGATCAACTCCTCTTTGCATCTCAAGTCCACCGACTTATGCATCAAGCCACTGGACACACTGGTAACAGTGGGAAAGCTGTCCACAAGCGTTCAGCTGGAAAGCACGAAAAGGAACAGCATCATATCGCCCTGTAGCATTAGTTTTAAAGACGATATACAGCCATACATTCCTCTGGCTACATAATTTGCGATGTATATAGGTCTACATTTTCAGAATGAGCCTATGCTGGCTTTAACTCTTGAGGAAATATTATTATCTTAGTTACTTCTTTACATGTTTTACTTTATTTTACTTTTGTGGATCTTCCAGGAAACAGGTGGGTTTTTTCTTAGAAGCACCTGATTATGGTAAGAAATAGCAGGGAGGGCATGTGTTCTCATGCACCGCATTAGCTTGAATTTGTGCCCTGTACTGGCACAGTTACTATGGAAACAGGGACAGCGAGTGTACAGTCAGTAGTGGCTTAAGTAGCACTTGAGCAAAAAAAAAAAAAGAAGATAAACAAGACTATTGAAAAACAATCTCTTCGTTTTGTGTCCTCATTAGTATATAAAGTGCATGCTGCAGGGTTATGAAATTAATTTATTACCCTCCACTTACCATTTTGCGGGGAAATAAAAAAAATGACTTTATTGATTGTTGCGCAATCAGTAACCGCAGCCAAAGCAAAGTGTCCTGAGAGCTCTTCATCAAAGCCCGGAGACATTTTAAGGAGTCGCTTTTGCTTTCAAGTGTTCTTTACCCTTGAGAAAATGTCATACAAAAAAATGCTTCATGACGCAATGACTTAAAAATTAGCAACCTTCATTAGGCATCATTATGTTGCATCATCTGGCACAAACAGTCCCTTTAGACATTAAAGAGCCTGTTATGCCCTTTTTAACAAGACATCATTAGAATGTGAAGTTTCTACTCAAAATACACCACAAATAACATACTTTAAATG
The DNA here is from genome assembly GCF_903798145.1 of Danio aesculapii. Taxonomy (NCBI): domain Eukaryota; kingdom Metazoa; phylum Chordata; class Actinopteri; order Cypriniformes; family Danionidae; genus Danio; species Danio aesculapii. The sequence continues at coordinate 29,216,233 of NC_079453.1, read as the reverse complement.
GCCGTTTTTAGTGGTAGAAAATAAAACTGATAGTTGCAACATGGGCTCATTTTGAAAATGTAGCCCTATATACATAGCTGATCACGAATTATGTAACCAGAAGTACTTATGGCTGCATTATTTCTTTAAAACAAATTCTTTGGGGTGGTATGGGCCATGGGCTGTTCCTTTTTGCCTTACCAGCTGACTGCTTACCTCTGTATGGATGGCTTTTCCACTGTTACCAGTTTGTCTGGTGGCTTGATATGTACGTCAGCAGACTTGACTGTGATGACGGGGTTCAAGTCCGGCAAAGAACGGTTCCTGAAAGCAAGCAAAACAAAAACAAAAGCCAAAAAATAAAATAAGTAAATAGCAGGGTGAGAATGTGGTAAAATCTGAAAATGTGGTAAAAATCAGGCAAGGGTTTTTCTTTTCTGCTTTTTAAAACTGTCGGTTGGATTTAGGGAAGTGGGTGGGTACTGGTCAATCGATGCTTTTGAAAACACTATTTGTTGGGTTTAAGAAAGGAGGATGGTGGGTCAGTCAATCGATCAGTCAGTGAGTCAGTCAGTCAGTCAGCCAACAGCGGCCTCTTTACACAAGAACAGCAGGCATGAATGGCACTCGTGAGAGTAATTTGAGATCTCAAAAAGCGTACATAGTGGGCTCTGGTGGATTTGCAAAAACAAAAACAGCAAAATAACGTTCCTCCTGGAATGTATTTTGGTGCTCTCCAGAAATGTATACAGGGGTACGTTTTCAGGATGAGCATTTGTTGACTAATTTAGTGTGTGCCTCTTTAAATGCATATCAGCTGATGCTGACCGCCTCCCTTTGTAGAAGTGGACAGAGCCTTTACAGCCTGCATGTGTCTTGGCTATTCTACTAAAAAACATATTGCTCTTTTAATACTTCACACTTAAAAAAATGACGTTTGTTCAACTACTACTCATCATTATGAACATTTATTATCTGCTTGTTTTTAATGCCTTGTGAGTGCTTTCAGTGCTAACAACTTCTCAGGAATAAACCTCAATAATGTTTTTTACCAATTACACTTACAGAACATTTATTTAAAATGAAAGACACCAAAGGCTTATCTTACATCTTGTAAAAGAGGTAAAATATGTGTCCTTTAATGGCTTGACAAGGTTAATTGGGCAAGTTTAACGTAAAGCTTAACGCGCTGCAATTAAAAAAGCACATGCAATTACAAAAAACACCAGCAAATAAAGAAACAATCTTCATCAATTTGACAGCACACGTGTTGAAAATTGGTCACAACACAAACAAGTATCCACATAACACAACGGAAATTTTTCTAGGGGACCCAAAAACATGATGGGCCTTGCTGAGATATAGATGTGTTATTATGTCGTGTAATCAAGATATCAAAATAAATGAAAAACAACTCACCTCTCAAAGACCACCAATCACTTCACTGAGCAACAGTCAAGGCATAATAACACATCCGTGTTCATCAGGGGTTGCCACTGCGGAATGAACCACCAACTTCAAATAAGACGTTCATCAGAAGAAAAAATATTATAGGAAATACTGTGAAAATTTCCTTTTGAAAAAACAAAACACACACACCTGTTACACATCATTTGGGAAATATTTGAAAAAGAAAAAACTTCACAGGAGGGCTAATCACTTTGACTTCGTCTGTATGTCAAACGCATGGCTCAGACAGCATTGAGATTTGCTGGAGTAAAGGTCTTCAGAGGAGCACGGCTCTATATACACCTGCGGTCTCAACTTACAGAGCGAGTGGCAGGTTGATGAAAAGATGAATGGGCCCAGTCTATCTCCTTGACACTGAAAATGACCGGCTTTTTTTTTCAGGGCTTTTTCTTGAATATTAAGGCCATGTATTCATGTACCCTGAGCTCCAACATGAACTCTTTCTGACAAGAACTTCCTTTTACATTTTCAGTGCTATCAACTTCTGGGGCCTGTACCTTGATGGTGGCTAAACAACATCAGGATTAGTTTAGAATTGACAAAAACAAAGCAGTGCAATCGGGCTGTCATGATCACCAATAAACTAATCCTTATAGATTGCTGGAGAACATCTGTCACTGAACTGGACTACAAATACTATCATGCACCTCACACACACCAGTTCCTGATTCTACCCGATTAGACACACAGAGCTGGTAACTCATCATGTACCGAATACCTGGACTTTATATTCACCTCTCTCTCTCTCTCTCTCTCTCTCTCTCTCTCTCTCTCTCTCTCTCTCTCTCTCACACACACACACACACACACGTTGCCGAGTCTTGTTCAACTGTAGCATTACGAAGTGTTTACAAAGTAAAGCATTACGTAATGTTGTTTTGCCGCCTGTACTGACCGTTCACCTGTTTCTGACTACGCTTCTGGATTACTCTTATGATGCTGTTTGCACCTGTTTGATCGTTGCCTGCCTGACCATTTCTCTTTAATAAACTGTGTATGGATTCTCATCTTTGTTGTCCAGCATTCCTGTTACACTGGGTTTGTTGGTTCCATGATGCTAATTCATTCATTTTCTTTTCGGCTTAGTCCCTTAATTAATATGGGGTCGCCACAGCGGAATGAACCGCAAACTTATCCAGCATATGTTTTACGCAGTGGATGACCTTCCAGCTGCAACCTATCACTGGGAAACATCCCTACACACTCATTCACAAACATACACTACGGACAATTTAGCTTACCCAATTCACCTATACTGCATGTCTTTGGACTGTGGGGGAAACCAGAGCAAACCTACGCCAGCATGGAGAGAACATGCAAACTCCAGACAAAAACGCCAACTGACCCAGTCGAGGCTCGAACCAGTGATCTTCTTGCTATGAGGCAAACGTGCTACTCACTGCGCCAGTTGGTGCCAACCAACCCATATAAATTGTTCGCAACAAATTTTTAGATTTTTCAGTGTTTCTTGTTTTCTGCAAAATTAAAACAAAACAAACAAGATAAAAAACAAAGCAAACAAATTAAAAAACAAAACAAACTAATTAAATATAGTCATGTTCAACTTAATTTGTTTGCTTAAATTCAGCCTAAATAAATTGTTTACAGCCACTTAACTTAAACATTTTTTAAAAATTGTAAATCCAAGGAATCATTTTTGAATCATTTATTTTCAATGTCGTTAACACACAAATAAAATACAAAAATCAGATCTTCAAGGATTTAATTAAAGTCAGAATTCTAATATTATCTCTTTGAATTTAAAGTTGCACTTTGAAAAAGTTGCATCATTGACACATTCAGAAACACAACCTGTCATATATCTTTTCAATGTCATAAAAAGTCAAATAAGCCAACTATTTTAAACAAGCAGCAATATAATGACCATTCCTAATGTCAAATTCCCCAATTGACTCTTTTCTGCATGACTGATTTTAATTCATACAAGCTATTTTTTGCTTGACATTTCTAAATTGATCTGTTTCTGCATGAGTAGTTTTAATTCACATAAGCTATTTTTGCCTGAGTAATTTTCTGTCAAAGTGCTTTGGCGCAAGTTAAAGTCTCAGCTACTTTTTTCCCCATATTGGTCTGCCAGGTGGATCAAGAGAGGGTTAATCTTCACCCCCTACGGCTGACACACACACACACACACACTGTACCCCTCATCTGCTGCCCACCAAAATGCCAGCTGTCAGTTAATGACGAGAAGCCCAAATTCATGGCATCACCAGGGTTTGTCCTTCTGGCCTACGCTCAATATGCTGTTATTTGCTGCTATGACGTGATTTATGAATTATACTGTGGTCATCAGCGCTTTCTTTCTTTTTTTTGTCTGTTTGTTGTCACAGTATTTCCTACAGTTGCCCCCTCACTAATGACATCATGAATTACTGTCGGATGACTATTCTATATAAATAATCACTTCACTAAATTAAAGTGTTCTAATGTATACAGTTATGTAAAATAGTAATAACTTGGTTTATATAATCTAAAGCGGATAGTTCATGGCCTAAAAATGGGTCACAATCTTCATTGCAAATGATATATTACTAGTTCAGAATTATGTACAATCAATGGTTGTTATTGCAAATTATTACACAGCTCTCTGGAATAATCGATTGTGATTAATTAGTCAGTCACACTATGGAGACGATTTTATTGTATCATGTGCAGAAGCATATCTACATTTTGAGTTATAAACTCTCTCGTGCTAATTAAAATCTTGCAATTCTTAGTTGTGAGTTTATATCTGGAGGTTTTTAGTTATGAATGTGTTTGTTTGTGGGCATGCATGAGTTCAGGTAGCTATCGTCATCATTTGTGTTAATGGCGGACATGGCAAGAGATGGCCTGATGTGCGCCCTGCCAGGAGAATTCTATGGATTATACTTAGAGAGACAACATTTGTTTTCAAAGGGAGTTGGAAAGTGCACCTTCCAAGCTTTATGCAGGTATGTCTCTCATGTATATGTCTCATGCATTCATGGAGATTCCACAGTTTTTTCTCATCACAGTTTACATGTTGCGTGCGTCTCACGTGGACGATAGTAATAACATAGCCTCATGGCCGTGGTCGCATTAAAAACAAGTAGCTCAGACTGAGAAACTAGACAGTGTTGGTGTCATACTGATTACTTTATCAAACATTATTTGTTTTCAACATGCACCTGCTGCATTTAAAAGTAGACACTTTAATCTTTCTATAAATGTATGTCTCATGTCTGTGTGTTTTGTTTTCGCGGAGTTCAGTGCATTTTAGGAACAGTTTTCTTAAAACAGTTCGCGAAGAGACAAAAAAATGAATGTGTACACTGATTATTTTCCATATTTTTCAAAAGCAACTGGTTGTACTAACCTGTTAATGTAGTAAGATTAATTATTCTTCCAGACCAGCAAATTACTCAATCTTTGAATTAATAGACAAATAAATTGTAGGCTCCAACAGACGTTCAATTGAATGTAATTTTTGTTCAGCTACCATTAACTATAAAATTAACCCAAACTTGTTATTATTAATATTCATAATTGTGGCAGTTCATTCCGCTGTGGCGACCTCAGATTAATAAAGGGACTGAGCCAAAAAGAAAATGAATGAATGAATGAATAATTGTTTTAGTGTAACGCCTGGGTTCACTTGAAGGCGGCACGGGATCTCAGGATTATCAAAACACATAATTATTTACAACACTTACGGAGATGAACACAGGAAGAACATGGAGTAAAGACAGACATCGACGTAGTGAGAATACCCAACACAATCTCACAGCAATTCGTAACTTTTTGATTTAGTGGCTAATTCTTATAAATACGTACGATCTAAATTGTACGATTTGCTCATCCGCTAATTACGGTTGGGTTTAGGTGCCACGCCTCCTTTTTAAAATCGTACAATTTCGTACGAATGAACTCATACGACAGAGGCTGTTTCTCTATATGCGTTCTGTAACGTGATCATCAGCTGCCAAAGTTCAGTTCCAATACTCAAGACCGCAAGAGCAGAGGGCACGTGAAACTTCCCAGATGTGTTCTGGATATCGAGGATGCACCGATGCAGACTTGAGCACCGATCTCACTCTAGATATCCCAGAAGTCATTGCGACTGGAGGCGGGAAGCGCAGCATTTTATTTCCATTTATTATTAAAGTGCAGAGATATCACTTATTTACCTCAGGAGTTTCCCTAAATGAAACAGTTAAAGTAAAAATTACCATAAACATCTTAATAAAGGAATAAACACATTAAGAGTGTTTGTTTGCTGAAATTCGTAATAAAATTTGTTTTATTTATATTCTGCAATGCGTACTTATGATGTTTTATGCATAGTATTAGTATATACTTTGAAAAGGGGAAAAACAATAAATTGTTGTATGAATGCTGCATGTTTAAATAATTTCCATTAAAAAATGTGTGAAGGTCATGTGACAGTCAGGAAGAATGCAGCATCTCATTTCTCAAAGGACGCGTTCTCTGTTCTCCTGAGTTCGTTCTTCCGAGGACACCTGGCAAGACTGGTCTTCACAAGAACGCAAGTCTGTTCTCTGCATTCTTGAAATTGAGAAACAGCCAGAGACTCAATCAAACACAGGACTATAAATACACAGTGGATGATGACAATGTTTAGACACAGGGGTGAGAAACAGGTGGAGATGATTAACATTAACACATGGCGGGAACTGGAACAAAGGAGCACATGGGGAAGGTCACATGATGAAAACAACACACACACACACGGAAGACTGGGGGCCTGTTTCAGTAAAGAGGTTCAACCAACTCAAAGTTTAAACTTGAACTCTGAGTTGATTTACCGAGAGATTAATAACTCAGAGTTTTCGGTTTCAGAATAGCGTATCTGAGTTAGGTCAATCAACTTTGAGTAGACCAACTGGGAGTTAAGCGTGCACACCGCGACTTTAAAAAGGCATTACCAACGGAGCGCAGATATTACGAGTGACCATGGCAACATCTGAAAAAAGAGATCACCATTTCTGTCCCCAGCTGAACTTGATGTGCTCATGCAAAGTTATAGCAAAAAAGCAACACCACTGCATCAGTGAAACAGAGACAGCGTGGGAAAACATAGCTGCTCAAGTTAATGCGTAATTTTACATCTAAAGTATTTATACGTTTATAAAATTTTATACACATTCCCACTTTTATACACGTTGATCAGTTTTAATAGATTTAAAAGTGCACTTGTGTGTCTGCCTCTATAATTAATTAATTAAGTGGTGGACGCTGATATGACAATTAGAATGTAAGCAGAACTAAAAAATTGTTTTTAGAATGAGTAATAATCCCAATAATCTAGATACAGCACATGTCGAAGGACAGTGAATTTAAGCTATTAAAAAAGGACAAGCCATTCTCATACGTGACTTTGTTCTTTGTGTGACTGAAATGTAGGCAATAGCTATGTTTCCATCCAAAAATATTAATTAAATGTATGTGCAAAACTGGAATAACGCATAAAAGATGTGCGAATAAAGCAGCGTTTCCATCCAACGAGTCAAAGAGAAAAAAATCGTCATTTCCTGATTAACTGGCGCCAAATATCAACAGTAAAAACAGAATTTGCTGCGGTAGAAGAAGCTGCGTCAATCTTTTCTTTATTTAATAAATGTACTTGCGCCTCAGAAGACAATGCTGACACACAATGAACACATGGGGGCGTTTGAAGCCATGAGACGCGGAGAACAGATGCTCTCTGGAGGTAATTACTAATATACATTAATACTGAGATGGTTAAGGTGGTTTAGAATGACCAAAACAACATTTAAGTCTTATAATGTGCTCAGCCTGCGGGTTTGCCCATTCACACACATTTTCATCATCACATTATCTCTTATAACAAACCTTTTTTAAGTTTATGCGCATCTTTTCTTATCGAATAAAAGTTTATTCTTAGTTTTATTCTAAGTTTATTTTCCTACGTAGTTTTGCACGTATGTTTTTTATGTCTATTTTCAAAAGTTATGTGCATCTTGTCATTTCCATCGTTTTTTATGCTCATATTAATAGGTGGGTGGAAACTAAGGCTAAGGCGAGAAATACTGCTTGGTCTTTAAAAGAGGGGAAAAGACAGACAGAAACTCAGAGTTTAGAGAATGTTACCATGATAACTGAGTTAAAGTTACCTCTCTTTTAGAAACAGGCTTGACTTACCCTGCTTTCTCAAGTTTGACAAACCTGCCATTTTGAATTGGAAAACCCAGAGTTTCTCTCATTTCAGCGTTAACATACTCTGAGTTTTCACTTAACCCCCTTTCTGAAACAGGGCCACTAACTATTTAAACAGGACACACATGCATTAGTGCGAGTCTTGTTTATCTGTAATGTGATGGGACGCTGACAACGGAGTGCAGATTCAAATGCAGATTTATTCAACATAGAATGGTCAGGCAACACAGGAGCAAACAGATGTATACAGGCAAATCTAGAGTTGTGGTCATACAACAGGAGATTGATCAGTACAGGCAGCAAGCAATGTAAGCAAACAAAACAGAGCAAGGGTCAAAACAAGGCAAGGCAAACGAAATGCATCGTAATGCTTACAGTACAGATAAACAAGACTCAGCACTGATGCGTGTGTGTGTGCTGTTTAAATAGTTCTTGTCAGCCTTTGATAATCTTCCGGCTGTGTTTGTGTAATCAATCGTGATCTGGAACAGCTGTGTGTGTGGTGCATGACAGTAAATGTAGTCCATATAACCGTGGATTTGTAGTCCATTAGAAATTTGCAGCCACTAGATTGCTGATAATCATAACACATTAATTCATTCAATTTCCTTCGGCTTAGACTGTATTTCAACAGTTCCTACAGTGGAATGAACCATCATCTATTTCAGCATTTCAGTGGATGCCCTTCCAACTGCAACTCATTACTGAGAAACACACACTCATTTACACACTACGGCCAATTTAGTTCATCCAATTCACCTATAGCACATGTCTTTGAACTATGGGGGAAACCGGAGCACCCAGAGGAAACCCATCCCAACACAGAGAGAACATGCAAATTCCACACAGAAATGCCAACTGACCCAGCCAGGACTCGAATCAGCGACCTTGCTTTGAGGCCACAGTGCTAACCACTAAGCTACCGTGCCGCCTGTACAAACATAGACTGACAAAACAAATTCTAAACTTATAAATAGACGAAACAATTTTAAAATTGAGCTGTCAGACGTCTAACAATAGTCCAAATATACAGTTATCAAACAGACAGGAATGAATGACAACACATGAAGTCTGTCTAATTTGTCTATTTGATGATTAGTTTCGTTTTGTTCTATTGTTAGACATCTATTTTAACTGCCAGCCCAAATTTAGCCTTGTTTTAGTCTAAGGGCATACTCACACTATGCTATCTGAACCGTGCCCAGGCCCGTTTGCCGAAACGTTTGAGAAGTGTGAGTGCGCTGAATCGGGCTCAGCGCGGTTCACTTGGGCTTTGACGCTGTACGCTTGTGTGTGAGTGCAAAACGCGCCTAAGCCCGAAACTGAAAGCGAGATGTGACTTTTAAGGGAGTGTTTCATATGGATTTATTAATCATTCTTACCGTTCAATGAACGCAAACTGTCGTAGTTTATTAAAGACGCAAACTCCTCACTGCACCACACCTGTGCCTTCAGCAAACCTCCTAATTCCCGCAGCATGAGGACTTTATGACTGTTTATGAGCGTCAAAAGTTGCGGATCTGTTCTGCAAAATATTTGACTGTGTGTCACCGCATCCCAAACGACTAAAACAATATAATTGAAGAAATCTCCACTGTGCTGAGCGAGAACGCTTCTCTATTGAACAGTGCATATTCGATGACGTAAACATGTCCAGGCCTGAATGTAATGTGAGTGCGTTCCGTTGGGGAAGACCGGAGGGGAGACAAGCGTGCTTTGGCCCGGTTCAAGGCAACTGTACATAGTGTGAGTACGCCCTAGAAGTCTATGTTTGGATGTCTATTAGGTGTCATTTAAAAACAAATTTGCTTGGTGGGCAAATATTCCCAACCCAGTCCTGTGCTGTGAAAGCCTGTGCTGTGAAAGCCTGTATTATAGCCAGGGGCTTCTATATTAAAAACTCTCTTACGTTCAAATACCAGCCCTCCATAATCACAATCTAATCATTGCCGGGACACCACTGCGAACCCTTGACAAATCACTCACGCATGTCAACAGAGACTTAGAGCAGTCAGATCTACAAAATGAGCCGTAAGAATGATTGATTGCTTGTGAAGGTAAACGCAAACTGAAATCTTCACTTTCTACAACACAATTATACTGCTGTAGTGTAGTGTGTGTGTGTGTGTGCAGCTTTAGACACAATCCCTCTGATCCCGCTGTGGTTAATGGTGTTATCTAACGCAAATCGAGGCCGGAGAGCATTAAGGCAGTGATTCAGCCCTCTTCATACACTAATGATGCTCTACCTTCCGTCCATGTAATTCTGTCATGCTCCCTCTTTCATAATTTCTCCTTAACTGTCAAATAATCCACGCTAGACGAGAGAATGAGGGAGACAGGAAGGGTGCAGTGATGGCGCTAGACAAATTGTGATGATACAACGAGGCAAATGAGAGATACTGTCATTTCTGTGATAAAATAGTCAGTATTGTGCAATACAGTGACCACAGTAGGAGAGACAGAGAGCATGAGACTGGGCTGAAGAAAAGGACATCAAGATACAGACGAGGACCGTGTTAGATTGTGATTTGTTCCGCTTTATGGTGACTGATTCAGAGCTCAGAGGGAGAGACAGACAGATAGATGATACCAAAACTGATGTGTTCAAATGAAGGGAAAGCCACTTACTGTTCCTCTGAGGTTGAAATTATCAAAAATATTTCAGGTGCAAATGCTACCAAATCGGCCGCAATTCCGAGCCCTGGAATGGGAATCAATGGGAATTAAAATAAAAAGACTATTTAGCCATTAAATTAATAGTATTTTGGGGTACAATGAAAATAACATTTTGAAAACATGCTTTAAAGTCTTTGGGGATAAGTTTCTACAAAAATACCATTAAAATGTCAACTGTATAATGGACTACAGGTCCGTGTTTCTGACTATTAACATGACACAAAGAGGCTCATTGCCAACAAGGCCTTGCAGTGTTTTTAGACATTTCTACGGATCGTTCAGAGATTGTTTTGACAATCTTGCCTTTATGCAGAGCTTTAAAAAGCAAATAAATAACTGAAGAACTGTTCTTTGGGAAACCCAAAATGGCTCTTATATGGCATCACTTTGAAACACTTCTTGAATTCTTTCATATTAAGGGTGATTTTCAAAAGTCTGTGTTATGTATTAAATTTGATGAGAAATCATTTAGACTTCCGTTTGATTTGATTGTTTTTAATTCATTTTAATACAATTAGTTTTAATAATAATTCCTATACATTTATATAGCTCTTTTCCAGACACTCAAAGCGTGTTTAACAAGGGGGGGGGGGGGGTCTCCACCTGGATAACGCAACGGCAGCCATATTGTGCCAGACCCCACACCAGCTCACCAGCTGATTGGTGGAGAGGAGACAGAGTAAGCCAATTATGATATAGGGATGATTGATGGACAGAGGCCAGTGGACAAATTTGACCAGCATGCCATCATTAAACTACTTTTTTTCGAAGGACATCCTGAGATTTTTAATGACCACAGAGAGTCAGGACCTCGGTTTAACGTCTCATCCGAAAGACAGCATTCACTGAGCAGTATAGAGTCCCCATAGGCGTTAGGACCCATACAGACCGCAGGTTGAGGGCCTCCTGTTGGACTCACTAACACCACTTCTGCAACCTAGCCTTATCATGTGGTCTGCCATCCAGTTACTGACCGGGCACAGCCCTGCTTAGCTTCAGTGGGCAACCTTGTGAGAATTGCAAAGAACTAGCTGCCGACAAAAGGCAATTATGCTAAGGTAGATTTAGATGTACTTATTTTCATACAAGGTGTGGCACAGTGGCACAATGTCTCAGTGGTTAGCGCTGTCACTTCACAGCAAGAAGTCACTGGTTTGAGTCCCGGCTGGACCAGTTGGCATTTCTGTGAGGAGTGTGCATGTTCTCCCCGTGTTGGCATGGGTTTCCTACAGGTGCTCCAGTTTCCCACACATACGCTTCCCACACGATTTGGAAAAACCAAATAGGCCGTTGTTTATGTGTGTGTGTGATTAAGGGAGTGTAAGGGTGTTTCCCTGCCTCAGCCTACATTTTTAAAAAATGTAATACGCATTGCTCCGGGTACCTTTCATTGCATATTTCAGATGACAAATCCACTAGAGGGTGCTATCTGAATGTTTGCAACTTTTAAATACACATTTTGTTTCTCAGCCACATAGTTTTACCTTGATTTTGCATTGCATTTATATATTTTATGAAACTTTGCTTCACTGGACTCGAACATGAATGCTCTACAAGTACAACACCATAAAATGTGAGCTACCGAGCAAACTAACCCTGCCAGAAAAGTTGTCCATATGGAAATAGAAAAGTGAGGCAAATGTATCAGATTCCAAATGACAGACACCGTTAAGTTGTTTTGTGGTATTTATTTGGTGTGGCGCTTCATTGTTAAGTAAAATCCTTTAAGTCCTATTAACTTAACTTAATAATGTGTAAATATCATTAGTGTGAAAAGGAACAAAAGCTGCTGGTGTCATACTTCCTTGTAGCATTCATTTTACCTAGAAACTGCAGTCAAAAAATAGGTAAAAGTTCATTTGTGCAGTTTCACAAAAAAAAATTCAGGCATATATTTACAAAGAGCCTGATTACTACTACTAAAATATTTATACAGTATTAATTATTGAAATGAAATGAATATCTTGAAAAGAACTGTCTGAACAATGTATTTGTATACTTAACTCAGCATAACATCCTTTTGAAATATTAGAAAATAATGCCAACACAGTAATCAATTACTCCTAACTATTATTATAATCCAGTTATCGTAACAAACGCAAAAAATAAATAAATAAATCACCATCCAAGATCTGTTTTATAATACCTATTTTTCTGATAAGTGAAATTATGTGTCATGATGCAAAATGGCCTCACAACACAGCACTTGCAACTGCACGAGGCAGTCAGCCTTTAATATTGTGCAATATTATGCACTATAAGCATAAAGGGTCCATTTGGCAAGCAATCATTTCTGTAACAAATCAGCAGCAGGAAAAAAAAGGCCAGTTGTCCTGGAGAAAACAGCAATGATTCATGAGGCCTGTTTAGCAAACATGAAGCTCACTTCACTGAGATTGCTTCATATTTCTCGCCGGAATCTCAAAAATGAATCTCACCGCAGACCATGGGAATAATGCGTTTTTAATCTGCGCTAGTAATTGATGGTTTGGTTCACTTGCGTCTGGGTTTGCGCATCTGAACCGTCGCAGGTAAGGCACTGAATGGGTAATTAAAGCAGGTGTCAGGTGGATGATGCATGTTCCATTAATCCTCCTCCTCATCTTTAGATCAGCCCATTTATCTTAACCAAGACAAGCAGTAAAACGCTTTCACGCAGCTGCAGGAAGCCAATGCAAGGCCCTGTATATGAAGAAGACAGACTCCACTGACCAATTGAATTATTAAAAGATGTGTGTGTACTGTAAATGTACTGTCTGCTGCTCACTGCAGTCTAGACACAGGGAAAATGTGTAAATCATGAATAAGAGAAAAGCATCATGTAGTAGAATACATTGTATCAGCATAATGTGAACAAATCACAGTTGTCCGTGTGAAGACGTGTTGTTCTTGTAATGTTCTAACAACTCAGATAAGCAGTCTGTTATCTACTTCACTATGCTGAAGGAACATGGCGGCTGGACAGAAGAATAATGTCTTGGTCTCTACTAACTAACACACACATATATTAGAAAGAGACACACTGACAGTAGACACAAGAGACAAAAGTGCATCGATTTGTTTTGGGGGGTCTCATATAGAACAGGGGGATGTTTCATAAAAGTTGTTAAAAAAAGCAGGGATTAGTTGTGTAGTGGTTAGTGCGTTGACACATGCACTCTGGTGCTCGCGGTGACCCGAGTTCGATTCCCGCCTCGCAGTCCTGTGCCGATCCTTCCCCTCTCTCTGCTCCCCATGCTTTCCTGTCAATACTCTCTACTGTCCTTTACAATAAAGGCGAAAACCCCTAAAAAAAGAACAATAAAAAAAGCGGGGAAAAACCTGACTTCAATAAGTCGAACTAAATGTCCACGCTTAAATTGGTTCCATAACAGCAAGTTAAAGATCATTTGATCTGAGTTCCGTTTAAATAATCTAAATAACTGCTCGTGCACGTTACTGTCGTGAAACCTTAAAGGTCGAGCATAGATGCATCGATTATGTTGTGTGCTACTATGGCAACTACGATGAAAGAAAGGGCTCTGGAATGAGACAGCTATGTTCACACAGAGTGAGCCACGTTCGTTTTTAGAGATCAAACATATAATAATGTGCAACAAAGCAAGAAAGGAAATTGCAGATTGTCTCAATAGGCTACATAACTAACGTTAAATTAAATATTTGTCATAATACTTTGAAATTGTGCTTGCATGCATGTGAAAGAGAATACGCGCTTACTGCCAAGTGTTGTTTACAAGACAAAGTTTTAATGCATTGCAGGCTCACTGTAACATACGTTACGTTATCTTACATTAATCACATTAAGTTTAAAATAATGGCTACAATGACCCATACATGCACAAGTGGTTGTGTTTTTAATGCTCTGGAAAACGTTGCAAATTGCTGCTTTGACACGTGTCACTTGTGTTTCCCGCTAAGTACACCCTTCACAGATCTCTCTTTTCAATGAATATTTTCTACAGGATGCTTTACAATAATATCTTTGTGCATATACATTAGATTATTCAGTACCAAAGCTAAATTTGGAACTAATATAACAGAAAAAAATACAGATCATAGTCCAAAAATTAGTTCACCCAAATTAATATGTTGGGGAAAGATATTAAATAAAACTTTTATAAACAGGAATTCTACAGAAACATTTTTTAAAAATCAAATTTAGTTGAAATTTTGTAGTTTGTACTTATTTTGTTTGCAATAACTTATTTGAATTTAAATGTATATATCGTTCTATTCTTAAAGATGTTTGGTGTATATATATATGTATATATGTATATATATATATATATATATATATATATATATATATATATATATATATATATATATATATATATGTATATATATATATATATGTGAACTCATTGTCATGGTTAAGGAATCAGTCTGAGATGATTCACGCTTTATGACAATGGCGTGTTATCCTGCTGAAAGAAGCCATCAGAAGATGAGTACACCGTGGTTATAAAGGGATGAACATGGTCAGCAACAATACTCAGGTAAGCTGTGGCGTTGACAATGCTCAATTGGTACTAATGGACCCAAAGTGTGCCAAGAAAATATCCCCTACACTATCACAACACCACCAGCAGCCTGAACTGTGGATACAAGGCAGCATGGATCCATGTTTTTTATGTTGTTTACGCCAAATTGTGACTCTACCATTAGAATGTTGCAGCAGAAATCAAGACTCAACAGACCAGGCAAAGTTTTTCCAATCTTCTATTGTCCAATTTTCTGTAGCCCATTCGCCTCAAGGTTGGTGTACAGAGATGCTCTTCTGCATATCTTAGTTGTAATGAGTGGCTATTTGAGTTACGTTGCTATCAGCTTGAACCAGTCTGGCCATTCTCCTCTGACATCTGGCATCAACAAGGCATTTGTGCCCAGTGAACTGCCACTCATTGTATATTTTCTCTTTTTCAGACCATTCTCTGTAAACCCTGTAGATGGTTGTGTGTGAAAATCTCAGTAGATCAGCAGTTTCTGAAATACTCAAACTAGCCTATCTGGCAGCAACAACCATGCCATGTTCAAAGTTACTTAAATCGCCTTTCTTTCCCAATCTGATGCTCGAGTTGAACTGCAGCAGATCATCTTGACCATGTGTAAATGCATTGAGTTGCTACCATGTGATTGGCTGATTAGAAATTTGCATTAACAAGCAGTTAGACAGGTGTACCTAATAAACTGGTCGGTGCGTGTGTGTGTGTGTAGATATATATATATATATATATATATATATATATATATATATATATATAAATATATATAGCAATTGTTTTATGGAGTAACTGTCAACTTTTATATTCTCCTGTAAGTACATAATGGATAGTGGTATATATTATATTATTGTACAACAGATTTGTAATATCAATAAGCGTAATACAGACAATACAAAATATGAGATACAGATCACAACACCTTCTCAGAGGTAATTGGATTATCCTTCACCTGAAATGTTGATCTTTTTATCCTGAAATGCGAGGTAAATGTTGCATCACAATAATTAGTTTCAATTCCCTTCACTTATTGTAATGTCCTCTTTTATTCTTGATGGCAAACTATCAGTTTCATCTGATAGATAAATTCTTCATAAGGAACAAAAGTGAACAAAAAATTACTTCTCAGCTGTCAAAGTTGCAATGCTTGGGTCATGAGAACACGATGTTCAAAGCACCACAGTTTCCAAAGAACGTTTTGCCACATTTTGCAATGTTTTGATGGCTGAATGCAGCCCTGATGTCGAACAAAGAAGATAACAGTGAGCACTCTGACGTCTAAGCCAAAATCTCAGGTTTCACCAGCCACATGACAGCACTGCAAGCAGAGTTTCTGCAAATCTTGGCTGGAGTTTTCCAAAAGGTTTAATTGCAGTGACCTGATACTTTGTTTGCGTATGAATGAACGGCTATACCACATAGCAAAAGCTGAAGTTTTGAGAATGCCTCTGTTTGAGTGGACAGGGCCTGAAAGTTTGAGGTTTAAAGTTTTCATCAGGGATAGACAGAAATAATTAGTATGATGGCAATATATTTAAACTTTCTGTTAGCATAATTAGCATATTGTTACGATTTATAGGGTAGGCTACAATTGCCATTTGTAGCATTTTAACACGTTGTTAACATAAAATGGCTTGTGTTATTGTATTTAACAAGTAATTAATTAGCATTCTGCTAGCATGTTTCTAGTTTGTTCTTAGCGTGGCTAACACATTTCTAGCATAAATTAGCAAGTTGACAGAATGTTTTTAAGATGTTTAACATGCTTACGTACTATCACTATGATAGCATATATAAGTATATTCCTATATCTTTTTCGGAGACATAAAATGATTGGATGCTGGCTACCAACTTTTAAAAATGCTAAAAGAAGATTATACGCTGCTAACATGTTTCTAGAAAGTTTAACCATTTGTTAGGATGACTTTCTAGTATGTTGCTAGTAATGCTAGAATGTGCACATTGCTAAAATGTTTTTTGACAAATGTTGTTACTATTTGTATTGATCATTGATATTTTACATTCACAAAAATCTACTTTACACCCTAAAAAAAATTATCCAGCAAATGTTTTACGTAGCGGATGCCCTTCCAACCGCAACCCATCACTGGGAAACACCCCTACACTCTCATTCACACACATACACTATGGACAATTTTGTTTACCCAATTCACCTACAGTATAGAGCATGTCTTTGGACTTGTGGGGGAAACCGGAGCACCCGGAGGATACCCATGCGAACACGGGGAGAACATGCAAACTCTACACAGAAATGCCAACTGACCCCGAGGCTCGAACCAGCTACCTTCTTGCTGTGATGAGGAGACATCGCTACCCACTGCACCACCACACTGCCCTAATTTATTGTTCCAAACTAGAAAACAG
This sequence comes from Danio aesculapii, assembly GCF_903798145.1. Taxonomy (NCBI): domain Eukaryota; kingdom Metazoa; phylum Chordata; class Actinopteri; order Cypriniformes; family Danionidae; genus Danio; species Danio aesculapii. The sequence continues at coordinate 29,199,038 of NC_079453.1, read as the reverse complement.
TCAATTTGTTAAACTGCATTGACAGAGTTGACATCAAAGTCCAACAATGCAATTTGAAAGTGACTTTTTACAGTGTGTATTAAATATAATATGCGGAAAGCATAATAGGGGCACTTTAAGTGTCTTATAACCTTGAAAAGTGACAACTGTGAGTGCTATAATGAAGCAAAGACACAATGAGTGATGTTCTCCTGTTTGCTGCATGACAGATCCAATCTAACATGATCAATAAAAGCGGTTCAATAAAAAGCACTGAATAAAAATGATGACAGATTTCATGAATACATGGCAGGACTGCAAATATCACCTCATAATTCATTATTGCACTTTTCATTTATTTTATTTTATTTTGTATAACTTGTATTTTTTTTTTTGGGGGGGGGGGGGGGGTGGTTTTGTATTCCATACAACAAAAGGAATAATAATTACATTTTTGTCTAAATTTAACATATTCACTTCTTCAGATTTGGTTCTTTCTTCTCAGAGGGTGAGATGAGCGGATGTTGTGATATATTCTTTGTGCTGGTCAGACATTGCTCATTGTGTTCATCTGAATACACCTCATCTGCTATCCCAGCAAAATGGGTCAGAGTGATATATGATCGTACAGTGTGAAAGAACGGCGGCTCCCTTCCTTTCCTCTCTCTGTCGTTCTTCTGCCTTTTGTTTTCTGCTTTGTTATGGAGTTCTCATCTATTTTATTGCTTTGATAGAATTTGATTATTATATTTATAATGTAATGTTTTTATTTATATAATCAAGCAAATTTTATTTATTAAAAAATGCATTAAAATTCTTATTAGCTTGAAAAATCTGGCATGCATATGACACTTCTGGCTTCTAATGTTTTGAACTGAGATTAAATCAGCTTTTATATCTTTGTTCAGCCTTTTTTCTTTGTCTTTGTTTTTTCCTCTCTCTTTGTGTATATTTGCTGTCTGCCAGTGCAGTCTCTGCGGTCAGGCTTGACTACATCTCTGATATACTTGTTTTTTCATGTTTCTGTTTTTGCTGCATTGACTGTCATTTTATTGATGTGCATGTTTCTGACCAGCAGCTATGGGCCTCTCCGCGCATCCCACTGGGTTTATATCAATTCATTCGCATCCAGATGTCAGATGCACACACAGCAGGAGCACACCTGGACTCATACAGCTGGTTGGTTTGTGTGGAACTCTATGTGTTGCTTGAATAACAAGAAAAAAAAATACAAGTAAAGTACATATGTATGTACATGAGCATGTATTTCAAAATAAATGCGGCAGAACCTGATTTTGTCTAATGGGATTTGATTGGACGGTTGATGTTTTCTATTGGTGGATGGATCTAATGTCACTGACAGGTTGATCCCGAAGCACAAAATTGTCAAAGAAAAGATGTCATTAAAAAGAATGTATGCAATCAGGTCATGGATTAATAATTTTTAATTTATGCCATAAGACTTATAAATTTAGATGTCTTGGTACATTTTTAAGAAGAGACTTGAGATATATACAGGTATGTGCCAAAAAATCTGAATATTGAAGGAAAAAACATTTATTTTAGTAATTTGTTTCAAAAAGTGAAAGTTGTGTGAAATATTAGTTCACTAAACACAAACTGAAATATTTCTGTAACGAATGTGGTAGATTACCATTCATCCGTCCACCAGAGGGAGCTCTCTCCCGAATATTGACTGGGTACTTCCTCTGTGGTACTTCCTGGTAGCCACCATATATAAGCACACTGTTTATGTCTGTTCTTTGTGAAGTATTGCCAGTTCCACTGCCTTACCAAGCGGTTTTCTACTGTTGTGTTTGCCATTGTGTTACGACCTTTTTGCCTGCCTTTTGACTACTGCTTTTTGGATTTTGGACTCTGCCTTGTTTGCTTATTTCGGACTGCCTCTTTGTTTGCTTGACTTAGCCTGGTTTCAGATTACGATTCTGCTATTGTTTTATGTTCGCTGTTTACTTAATAAACCTCCAGCATTTGGATTCAATCAGCCTCCATGTCTTCACCTACGGCTCCCTCACAATTTTAAGCCGTCATTTGTTTTAATTTTAATGATTATGGATTAAAAATGAAAAACCTAAAATCCAGTATTTCACAAAATTAGAATATCATGACAAAGTTCAACATTTTAGGCTCCCGGTGTCTCAGTCTAGTCTGCTAATTAAGGCAAAGTCTTGAAATTGTCTCAGTCTGGCCTAGTAAGCTTCAGAATCATGGGGAAGATCGCTGACTTGACAGTTGTTCAGAAGACTATCATTGAAACCCTCCATAACGAAGAAAAGTCTCAAAAGACAATTGCAAAAGAAACTGGCTGCTCACAGAGTGCAGTATCTAAGTATGAAATAAAGTGTTAAGAGGAAGAGGAAGACCACAGCCTTGAGAGGATTGTCAAGCGATTGTGACTGAGGATGGTGTCAGAGAATCAAGAACCAACACATACAGGCATGTGCATGACATGGGTTACAGCTGTAGAATTCCATGGCCGTTTCTCAATATCAAGTACGCAAAGTTCGGACTTGGCAAGTTCAGACTTGGAAGAACGAACTACCGAGGACGCAAGGACACAAGTCGGGTACTTCTTCAAATGAAACGGCAGTGTACTTCATAACGTCACTTACCTCAGCATGAATTCACTGTACATTACCAATAAAATTATTTAATTGAATAAAGCACGAGCCTGTAATTAATATTATATTAATATTACAAATCTACATTTTTGATTTAAGAAAATGTACACATAAATTCATATAAATGTGAAGTAAAATGAGTTATTATACACAGACACGTGTCTTTGATTATCAGATTTAATAAACTTCAATGGTAATAATACAAGTATATACACAATAAGAAATAAAGACATAAACAATAAGAAATAAAGATGTCAAACAATTTGGTAAACAAAACCAAACAGCATACAACATGGTAACGTAACATAAATAAAGACATTTATAAAAGGTAACAAAATAATACTGCCATAATAATACACCTGAGAACAAATAATAGATTTCAAAGACCAAAAACTGTCCGTTAGATATGCACAAGATGTATTAAATATCATGTTTTAACTACAATGGAGAGATGAGATCCAGCGGTACATCCGAGACTGGCCGAAGTAAAGCTGTTCTCGGCAGGGGAGGAGATGACAGAGCTCCTACTGGCTGGCACATCGTCAAAGACATGCTATCTTTGTGAATAAACTGCCAGTTTCAGTTTAAAACAACTACCCTCTCGCCTGAAAAACTCTTAAAACTTTATTTTGTGACACAGTAAAGGAGTATTTTTAAAACCGTGCATGTTTTCTCCTCCACCATTTGCGTTTGCTTGTTAAGCTGCAATGCATTCTGGGAGACCTGAGCTTCACAAGGTAACACAAACTACCTCTCGATGCATACCTTGACTCTTGGCCAAAGGGGCAGAGCAGGTACACATCCGGGAATTTTATCCGTACTTGGCAAGATGTGAACCTTGAATTGGAACAGAACTTTGGCGACGGTTAATGGTGTTTCACATGTCACAAGAATGCAGGTACAGACCCCAAAATGCAGACGAGCTGAAGGCCGATATCAAAGCATCTTGGGCTACCATAACACCTCCACTGTGCTAAAGGCTGGTAGCCTTTATGCCACCTTGATGCTGTAATTAGTGGCATCTCATACTGTACAGACATCAACTACAGCATTCCTTTACATGTCAGTCAGTCACCTCCCAGATGGTCCATGGCCAATGAAAGGTGTAAATGTGTGTAGACCTTCTCCTGTCAGATTGAAGGTCTTGTTCAAGGGTCACTAAACTTGGTCAGGGTCAGATCTCCAGGAATTGGTACTTGAGACAATGTTACTTCTAACATAATGGTTATGGGGTTTTGAAAGTATGCAACATTGTGTGTTTTTGACAATGTCATGCTGAATAAAGTGCACAAACAGCAGTTTGAATGACTTGCAAGAAGAACAAGGCAGACATGTTGGTACCATGAAGAGTGGTGAACTTTCCCAGACCACCACGAAAAGATGGACTTTCCCACACCAATATTTCCTGCCATGTCACTGTCTGTTAAGTTTTAACTCGTTTCTGTACATACAGGCCTTTGGTTTTCTCTGTAGACCCTCTCATGCCCCTATTGTCCATGTCTACCACTCTCTATACAGTATGTCTCACTCAGACTGTCACACACCCTCTCGCTTATCGATTTCTGGCTCTGTGTGGTCTCCTGAGTCTTCTGGCTGTGGACCTCATACAGAAGTGTTGGACTGACTGACCCTCACAAAACATGCTCATAGTTCTGTGGAAAAGACTGGCACGTGTTTTGGCCTGGATGCTAGTTTTTCACAAGAAAGCAAGCCTAGACCAGAACCAAAGCAGAACAAATCATCCCTGAGCAGCATAGATATTATTCCAGCCAATACTAGAAAGCAAAAATCAGAGAAGAACCATGCATTATTCTATTGAATGTGCACTTGCATATTATTCCATGTCTTAAGTTCACATTCTTGAAGTATTTTTGAAAATACAGTGTTTGAAAGTAACACATTGTAATGCTGCAGAAAATGATCTGTATTTTCAATCAATTGCATAGCAAATGATACATCAGGTTTAATGATGTTTGTACAGGCTGGTTTGTAGTTATAGTATATAGTTAATGCTGGTTGAATTCTAGTCTAGTTGGTGGGTCAACAAAGTCATGTAGTTCTCAACCAAAATCAGGACTCACATTTCTTTTTCTGGGGAGCAACAGACCAGCAACCAGCATCTCTGCATGCATAATGTACCTTATGCCGGTGATCAGCAGTTTCTGATCATTGTGCTGGGTGTCAGGGCAGTTCAAGTCTTGGATGTATCAGCCTGGCTCACAACCAAGAATCCTCATCCAATGGCTATATAAGTTTCTAATGTCCACAGTTGTCAAACTTTTGTCAGTTGGTTCCTGCAAAGGTGTGTAGGTTTGAAAAAGTTTTAAAAATATCATTAGTATACCCTGTATGGGAGTTCCTGCAAAATTAGATCCTGATGGAAATCTCCTGAGGAGTTTAAAGTAATTTGAGAGAGAGAATATTCCAGTATCATGAGCCTTCAGACACTATAGAGGAAGAAGCATAGGCATATCAGTGGCTATTGAGAAAAAGCTGGCCTTAGAAACCTTGATGTACCACATTTTCATAAAATATACAAAACAGACCAATGACAATTGGTTTCAGATTAAATCAGGACAACTATAGATGACAAGAGGATTCCAAACAGAAAATCCTTGTTGTCAAAGGGGATAAACTCCAACTAGAAGACTAACTTTACTGCTCTTTAGGATGGAAGCAGATCTTAGGAAGTAGATGCAACAGAGACTGCATTGTGGCTTGACATTGTCCTAGTTTTATTTATCAAAGAATGCTCTTAAGTTTGAGATCAACTTGCCTTGGCAAAAACTAATAAAGTCTTTAAGAACATAAGCTTGAAGTCTGAGGAATCGAGGAAGGGCTACCAAACTAAAAGGTTGGAGAATACAGTGTTGGTGGCCCCTAAAGGTTGATGGTCAGAGTTTTGCTGTCCAGTCACTGCACAGCACACATGGTGGTAACACTTTTGTTTTGATAGTCCATTTGAGTATTAGTAGACTGTCTGCTTAATATCTGTTGATATGCTCCTTCAACAGACATTTAACTGACTACAAGAAACTTTGCAAGTACATGAACCCTAACCCCAACCTAACAGTCTACTTATAATCTAATGAGAATTAGTTGGCATGTAGATGCAATGTAACTTAAATTCAATAAACAGACCATCAAAATAACATGTGAACCACATGGTTTCTGTAACCAAATGATAGAAACAAAGTATAGCCGTTTATTTAACAATAGAGACATCCATTTGGCTTAAAGATGGCCCTGGCTAGAGAGTGCAGACCTGTAGATTGCTTCTAATGCACAGACCAAGATCTGATCATCCCTAGTTGAGCCGCCATTTAGAGTCAAGTCAAGTGAACATTTATACAGCCCTTTATACAATGCAGATTGTCTCAAAGCAGGAATGAACAGGTAATAATAGAAAATCAGGTACAAAGTTCAACAATGTGAAACTATTTAAATTTCAGATATGTTCGACTCTAAAGGACTCCCTGCACAGTATCCCTACATACCCCAACTAAGCATCCCAAATTCCACAAGTTGACAAAAATAAACAAAAACTTTGGGAGAAATCAGACTCAAACCAGGGATCAGTTCTCATTTTAAGAAGAGCTGAGATGGAGTCTCATCGGAAGTGGATGATTGACTTATCAGTGATCTTGAGCACAATATATATGTCCTCCAACGTAAAGGTGCAGGTCCTAGCCGGTCCCGGATGTGGTGCATTCAAGTTGGCCACAGTATCTGGTCTATGCTGTGGATTAATCCCATGGGATTGCTACATGTACACTCACTCTGACCACGGAGGGCTGTAATGTGATCATGAATCTGTGATAAAGGGTATATGATAAGTAAAAGGACAGAAGTATCCTGTGAGTAGGCATGGCTATTTAAGCTTAAATATGTTGAGATGCCTGATAAAATTAATTGGAAGTCTGAACACAATCTCAGAGAAGAGTTGAACTCTGCATTGGAAAATTAGGTGAATATCTTTTGGAAAAAACAGATCAGGTGCATGCCTAATATTATCCATAGTATTAATCAGAATATCACAATGTTTATATAAACCTAAATCGAAGCAACATGCTTTTATGCTGCTTTACTGGTAAGCTATCTCTTCATTTGTCTACAGATACGTCCTCTATTTTTATTTTTCAGTTTAGACTTACTGTTTTGTGCATCATCCATGTGTCATCTCACTTTATTGAATTCTCTCAGCTCTTGCTGGCAGCGGCTTGACTCCAATTCCTTACCCTACAATGCACAGCCATAGCAACAGGATGCATCTCAGGGGACTGTGGGAAGGAGAACGATAGAGGGAGAGAGTGGAAGAAATTAAACAGAATAAGACAGAGGCTATTTTAGTCATTCCTGACCTTTCTATGTCTCCCGATAATGTTAAAATAGGTAATGTAGGTGGCAAGGACAGATAGGATAAAGAAGATGTGATTGGCTTTAGAAATGGCAGATGCTTGTTGAAGCTGAGTGCTGGATTCCTACATCACCAGGACGGGCCTCATCGATTTCTCCTTTTGTTCTCTTCTGTGGAAATATATCTGGAAATTGGCAGCATGCCTCATTGTGTTACTATACTATATATTGTGTTTGTGGTTGCAGTGTGTGTTTTGAGAAATGAAGGAATGCAACTGATATGACTTGCAAAATACTGTGGGGTTTAAAAGTGGGAAACCACAGTGAATTTCTGTCCATTTATCATATCGATCTGAAAACAGAAAACAATGTTCTACAATTTGATGTTATATTTTATATAATGTAGTTTTTGTATCATAATTTTCATGACCAGCCCATGACTAGGCTGCACATGGGATCTGCAATTGTGTCAATTGAATTCACTGATTCTTTTTCATATCTTTTTACTTCTAAGTCCGTTTGCTCCAAAAATATAAATAATAAATATGTTTTTCTTAGTGATGGTGATTCACTATAATTCTGAAGGCCAGAGCAAAAAAAAATCATTCCAACGTGGGGTTTAATTCAAAGATATCCATGCTGCACATTCAAACCCTGGTCGTTTTCAGTCCTGAATGAGGTAATTTGTAGCTTTATCTCCCAAGGTTATCAACGCAATAAAAAATCTCATGAAATTCTGATGTGATGCAAATGTCACTCATACCGCAGTTCAAGGACCCACTGAGTTCATCGACTGACAAAAGCCAACATAATAAGTGACACATTCATTAGAGATGCTGTCAAAACACTGGGAGACTCGCCGATGCTTGATGCAGCAATTAAATGTGGATTTTACCAAGTGTAGGAGGAAGTCACTGCCTCATCGCTCCGCATCACAAAGACAGAGATTCAATAGAGCTGCGATTTTTATGTCTGTACGGCACAAAATGTTCAACAGCGAGCGCTTCATCAAGAATCCTTTAAATACTCTCATGACCTCTGTCCTTGAACGACTGGAACTTGAAGTTACAAGGCATGCAACGATTTAAAAGGGAATTTGTAAGTGGTTCTGGACACAAAGGCCTTCTTTCTCGCCTGGATAGACTTGAGAGGTTGATCGAGCACCTGAATCCACTCATGACGTCAGCGCTTCTTTATAAAGCGGACAGATCTAGTGTCAGCACTGTTATTGCTATAATGGCAATAAAAGGCCCCGTATCTGAGAGGAGGAAAGACGAGGAGTCGGTGGGAGGATGAGAAAGATTATTCCGATTATCTTACTGATCCATCAAGGATGGTATATTTGCAGTTCTGAGCATTGAGATGCCAAGCGGAAGAACATATTCGGGGATTGAAGGATTTCGGAGCTTTCAGCCAGACTTGATAATGAACCAAGAGCCATTTTTTCCCTCTAAGGGCATAAAAGATTCACTCCATACCCACTTAATAATACATTATCTATAACTCATCTTCTTGGTTTCTTGCAGTTGTGGGAGAACATGGATATTTTAGTAAAGGCAAGTCTATATATCAGTTTTCACTAGTTATATTTGTACCAATATAGCCTTTTTTATGGTTGGTTTTCAACCTGCACTCATAGGAGCAATGTTTTGGTGTCTACAAGTCATAGGGCGCATACACTGTATATCACATCAAATGTTTTCTTTTCATGTGTGACATGAAACAAGGTAGACATTTTACAGCCCACGGGGTCTATTCAATATTGAAGAAAGTGCAACGTACAGGTTTGGTATTCTCAAGTCATTGCAAAGCAAAAAAAAGAGACATTTAGGCCCTGTCTGTTAGGGAAGCAGACGGACAAACAAGGTGAGTAAGTATTTAACGATGTTTATTCCAACAGTGGAGCACACAAGGATAATTTATGAGAAGTGAATGGAGTTCGGTTGAACTGATGATCCTTTGTGGCAGGTTGGATGACAGACACGGAGGACGACCAAATGCACACACCAGAGGGCTTGCGGGGAAGACAGACTGACGATACACACAACGCTGACAGGACACCGGGAACACTGGACAGACTGGAAGTAAACAGAGTTTAGGTAAGTACCGATGCTGAGATCGAAGGGTAGTGATTACCAGGAGGTGTTCACTAAGAGTCCGCTTCGTAGGAACAAGACCGGACAATGAGTGAGGTGAAGTGTGTGCTTATAAAGTGTGTTTGCGTGATTGGGTGCAGCTGTGCATGATTAATACTCAGGTGAAGATGCTCGTTGCGTGATACTGGTGGAAGAGCCTGGCCAATCTGTGACACTGTCCACAGAAACATGGGTATTTTCACATAGTTTTTGACTCATGATGTCACCGTACACACTATTTTCTCCTTTCTGATTGGCCAACATGTTTTCGAAAGCTTTCATCACTGCCTGTTGATTCAGCAAGCCTTAAGCTACGGTCACACCAGGCTTTGTGTGTGCGAAATTCTGTCGTGCGGCGCTGCGAAAAGGGGCGGGATTAAACAAGATGATTAGACATTAAAAAAGCGAGCGATTGCTCCATGTTTTAAATTTCTGTCCAGAGAGGTCCTGTTTTGATGCTCGATTGATCTCACGCAGTCAAGTGATGTGATTTCGCAGGTTAGAGTTCACCAAGCTTGAACTTTGCACCGCAGCAACATGCGAAGCTTGACGCATGACCCCGCGTTTCCGGTCTGACGCATTCGCGTGCGTATGAATGGAAGTCTATGGGAGGAAAAGTCAAGTGTGACCGCACCTTTAAGGTGCAGTCACACTTGACTTTTCCTTCCATAGACTACCATTCATACGCACGCGAATGCGTCAGACCGGAAAGTCATGCGTCGAGTTTCGCAGGTTGCTGCGGTACAAAGTTCAAGCTTGGTGAACTCTAACCTGCGAAATCGCATCACTTGACTGCGTGAGATGAATCGAGCATCAAAACAGGACCTCTCTAGACAGAAATTAAAAACATGGAGCAATTGCTCACTTTATTAATGTCTAATCATCTTGTTTAATCCCGCCCCTTTTCACAGCGCCACACGACAGAATTTCGCACACACAAAGCCCGGTGTGACCGTAGCTTTACAGTGCTTTTCACAGTATGTGGACAGAGATTTTTTCTTTAAATCAAAGGTGGGAAAAACTATTTAAATATTCCTGTGTACATGTGGATATGGCTTTACACTAAAGAACTGTTTAAAGGGTTGGTTCCATTCAAACAAACTCTGGTGTGATTGCAATAAATATATATGACATTTTGTATGTCTCCAGGTTTTTGTCCAGTGTTTGAGTCACTTGATTTTGAGTATCTGCCGATACAGAAACCCAATAAAGAAGATAAAGAAGAGTGAAAAGACAGATCCAGGGTGTTCCTTGTTTTTATTTAATTCACCTAATTTTAACATGTAACAACTCTGTGAACAAACAAAGCACTTCTGTGAGGTAGCTTGAACAATCAAGTAATACATAACAAATAAATTCTTTACTTTTGGACTTTTGGATTTTATTGCAACAGAAGCACGCATGGCTGCATTTCATCATTAAAACGAACGATAGGGGGTGGTATGACACCGTTCCTTTTCGCACTTACCAGCTGACCGCTTACCTCCATGTGAACAACTTTTCTACTTTTACCAGTTTGTCCAGTGGCTCGCCGCGTACATTGGACGATTTGAGATGCAGATCAGAGTTGACCATTCCAGAAAGCAGGTAAGGCAAAAACAAAACCCAAAAAATAAAATAAACAAATAAATAACAGGGTGAGAATGTGGTAAAATCTGAAAATGTGGTAAAAATCAGGCCGCGAGGGCTTTTTTCTGGATTGCCTTTGAAATCAGTTTTGGAAAGTGGGTGGGCGCTGGTCAATCAGTGCCTCTTAAAAAACTCTTAAAAGAGGATTCACGAAAAACAAAAAAACTGCACACAAAAAAAAAACGTTGCTCCTGGGACATTTTTGGCGCTCTCCAGAAATGTATATAGGGGTAAAAATTACATTAAAAAAAATTAACATCTTTCATTTGCTGTCACTTCATATCTTTATTTCAATGCATATTTGATGAATAAAAGTATCAACTCATTTAAAATAAACTGTATGTGTCACAGTACAAATTTAGATTATATAGCTTACTTGCAACATTGCACAAAATAAACTTGTTGGTTCACACCACACAAGACACAGATCATCTTCCTAATGGAACAATCAAATCAACAGGATTTCTGTGAAACTATTTCTGTGATGCCCATTGCCCATCAAATTAACCTGCCTGGAGTCAGAAGGCAAGAATCTAGGATATTTCTAGCACTTTTCCTTCCCCTTTCCGACCATATAAATTAAATATTGACTACCCAAATGTGTGTTCTCAGTCAGGGGGGAGAGAGAGATTGATTCAGTCTTCATCACAGCGAAGCGAGGAAAGCTATAGAGACAAGCCCATACACACATACTGCATCACTAAATATGGATCCGCTCTAAATCTCCCTGGAAACTTTCTTCAGTCATAGAGGAACAGAATTCAACTTTTCTCAAACCAAAACTTTAGATTGAATTCTTGGAAAGACAAAAAACTTAAGAAATTCAAAGACAAGAATTTGGTTTGTAACATAATGTGATTTCTTTTATTGTCTGTGGCTCATCAGAAACGAAACAGGTTTTATATTTAGGAGTCATTTTGTAAAGAACCAGATAATCAATGCATATTCCTCATTCCACAAAACAAACACTTTCCAAGCATCAAAATACACAAGCTGAGCGTGAGATGCTCATTCATCAAAGACATGGTTTGAAAAATTGGGCTGCAAGTGTACAATATCCAATAATTACAAATTACAGGTACTTATGGTTTTCACATATAAGTTTCTAATAAGTATCTAATAACTTTAAAAAAAATTCCCTTTACTTTCGTCAATTGGTGAAGTTTGCTCCACGACCCTGTCGCCACTGGCTTGCATGGTTCGGGACTTGTTGAGCTGCGCATTTATGGATTTTCTCTTCAGTGTTTGGACTTTCAGCAGTGAAAATTAAACTTCACTGAACTAAACTGAACTTAAACTCTGAAAACTGGACTGACACTGTTTCAATTTACTATAATCTTCTATTTTAAGCTGCTTTGACACAATCCACATTGTAAAAGTGCTATAGAAATAAAGATGAATTGAATCGAATTAATACTCCCGCTGACCCTTCTGCGATAGTTTTTTTTACTGTGACCATTACTTGGAAAGCATCGAATCAAAATTTCAATGGCGACTTGGGGCTTTTTTTCTGCAAACATTGATGAACGTCCTACTTATATTGGGAAATATCTGATATTTCACTTCTCAAATAATTGTAAGAACATGTATTTCATCATTTAAACTGCTTAATAATATCAGATTATTTGACCTCTTACAGGAAATGGTATTGTCATGTTAGCCTGCAATGCAGTAGAGAGATTAGAGCTGCTGGATTTACAACATGTGAATTCATCAACTTCTTATGAAATACATGAAAATAAGTGGCTGTTTTAATTTGACGAATAGAGTAAAGTTGTTACAGTTGATGAGTTTGTGTGTTCTTTCTGTATGTTATGTGTCATGCCTTGTGTGTTGTTGTGTGCGAGGGTGTGTGATTTGTTTACCTTTTGTGTGGACGGCGAGCTTTCTCTCAGCTGACTCATCAGCTGACTTAATCATCCTCCAGCTGATCTTTGTTTGCTGACTATATGTTTCAGCTTGTGGTTACTGCTGGTTATCAGTCCGTAGTTTGTCATTGTTCCTGTCTGTTGTTCCCCAGATTCTTTCGCTGTCCGTTGATGTCTTCGTGGTGACCTGTGGCTCTCTTTTGTTTTGTACATTCTTGTCACCAGAACATCCAGTGGTATCCTTTGATACATTCTTCCTTTTTGTTCATTAAATACTTGCTTTTGGATCCTCTCTGTCTAAGTATTGTGACAAAAGTTACCTAAACAGTGTGTATCTCTTATGAATAAAGCACATCATCCAATTACAATGAATTAAATTGTTATTATTGCTGTCTCCATAGACATCCAGGGCTGGCCCTGTACTTTTGAATAGCAGAATTTTGGGGCCTTACCTTGCTCTAAATAGTGAAGTATTGCAATTGCAAACCAGCTCACAAGGATTATATTATTATATTATATGCTTTTTAAATACAATCAATGAAACAGTAAAGTAAAGTTTAATTTCTTCTACTTAATAACTGTCTGATGATTTGGACATTTTTGGACACATGCAGCTTCAAAAATTAAGAATTAAAAAATCTTTAATAAAGGGACCAGTGATTCCTACTTTGTAGACGTCAGGGTGTATTTTTACAAACCATGAATGTTTTTTCCAGTTCTTATGTGTATTTAAATGTCTAAACTTTAAGATAAACATAATTTTTTAAAAACATATCAATTATGATTTATGACAAGCACCGTATGCATCTTTCTCTGGCTCAGCATGAGCCACCGTGGTAAAGGTGAAGGATAAGCATTTTATTAGGCTTTGCTAGTAAATACGTAGTAAATATAGACATGAAGGCTTTTGTTTTAAAGGGTTATTATGTGCACAGTATAGAGAAGTGCTGCAGGCTGCTGAGAACAATACATCCTATTATCGGGTATGGGTGCATAGAAAGTGCAGAGAGTTCTGAGAATGATAGGATGTATGAGCTGTGAGTGCGTGCTCTGAAACATCTGTCTTAAAAGTTCAACTGTCAAGAGAAGATACAGAGATACCAGAAAGATAAACATCTGATTGCTGAACTGTCAAACTGTCAAGACGACACCATATAAGTCAATAGGGTTGGGGTTAGATCAGGGATGGGCAAACTCGATCCTCGAGGGCCGGTGTCCCTGCATAGTTTTGCACCAACCCTAATCAAACACACCTGCTTGTAGCTTTCTAGTGATCTTGAAGACACTAATTAGGGTGTTCAGGTGTGTTTGATTAGTGTTGGAGCAAAACTCTGCAGGGACACCGGCCCTCGAGGATCGAGTTTGCCCATGCCTGGGTTAGATAGTGTGCGAAAGACAGTATAAAAGCATGAAGGAGAGCCTAATAGGGCAGAGCTGAACTGAGGTTACATCTCTCCTGCGCAGAACTTGTATTCTCTAACTTCTTGCATTCAAAATAAAACTTTTTAATTTTCAATTCAGATCTCCGTCAATTTTTGAATATGCAATGGACCATTTGAGACCTACAAAGGATATTTGAATTTAGCAGCTGATCACATGACACATTGAATGATCTAATCCAGGGGTGCCCAAACTCTGTCCTGGAGGAGAACCAGTGTCGATTTGTCCTACCTTGTCAGATTGTCCTACCTTCCAGACAAAAAGTAGGTAGCACATTTTAATGACGCAATATTCTGCTCATCAGATTTAGCTATCAGTGTAAATTTTATAAATTTTGATATAAAGCACAACAGAACCATTCAAATACAGTGTTGGTAGCATAATCTGATGGGTAGGATAATATGTCAGGACACTGGTGTCTTGCAGAATTTAGCTCCAACTTGCTTCAACACACCTGCAAAGATGTTTCTAGAAAGCCTAGTAAGAGCTTGATTAGCTAGCCAAGGTGCATCTGATGGGGGTTTGAGCTAAACTTTGCTGGACATTGGTCCTCCAGGACTGAGTTTGGGCGCCACTGATCTAATCACAACAACATAATCTTAATCAAAAGGTAAAGTGGCACTAAACTGAAGAACAAAAACTGGTTTCTGATTTGGTCTATTGCATAGTTTTGGCACCAATATGATATTCAACGTTTGCATTAATTTATTGGTGTTTTACTGTCTCTAGTGTTCATTACCTTTGAAAAATGCAGCCAATTCTATTTATAGATTTACTTAATTGTTTATTTTATTTGTACTTTTTTTTTGACAAAAAATTGGTAGAAGCATGTTTTACCAGTAAACCTAGTAGCATTTATTAGCATAAAGACAGCTCATTCATTTACTCAACCTGCTCAGTGCTTTCCATTTTCCTGTTTCTCCAACTTTTCTTGTCCTTTCTCACCTTAAACTGGGGCCATAACGTCGTGTGCATTTATCTATTCGATTACAGCATGCCTCTATACTCTCCAGGGCTACCTGTCAGGGGAGCCACATGCACTTTTAATATGTATGACAGGCAATTACTCAAGAATGGGTCCCTGTTTGTCGCAGGTTCCCCAGACTAAACATGTCTCTGTCACTCCCTCTCTCTCTCCCCCTCTCTCTCTCTTTCCCTTTTCAGCCTGATTGTCACATTCCAATATAAAACGTAGCTTGGCTTTGAGGTCATGTGGATGCAATGCGTCATCTAGACTCAACCAAATATCCTGTAACAAAGGCAGTGAGGTCAAAGTCTCTTACTCACAAAGTCAAGACAATAAGTCACAATCGACTAAATATCTCTGTTAGAATCTGTTTTATTGCTTTTTGTATGAAAGACAAAATGTTGGTGGAAGAAGAATTGATTGGCCTTTTTGTGGAGTGAAATATTATAAAACTGAAATAATGTCCACTACATAAAAAACATAAGGTTAGTAAGTTTTTTTTTATTTTTCAGAATTAAAAAATGTCTTTAAAGAGAAATATTGTTTATATTTATATAGTTTATAACGATATTGGAATAGTATTACAATGTCAAATAACAATGTTTCTGTTTAAAATGGAAAAGAGAATCCATTTTATTTTTGCTTTTAGAAAAGATTAAATGACCTTGATCTCTGCTCCGATAACTTTTGATGTAGAAAATTTATTTCTGTAGTTTAACAAAGTGACACTTTTCAGAAATATAAATAGATTCTTTTCAATTTCATGAAGGTTTCATACAGTATAAGCTAAAGTAAAAAGTAATTATAACATGCATTTATTTTTACCTTATTTGTTTAACGACTTCAAACGAGTTGCTAAATGAAACATTTTTCCAAATCCTTCCTTTGCGTGACACAACTCTGTGACGATTAGTTGGATGACCCAACTTCTTGCGATTGGTCTATTATGCATGCAGCACATGCATTATAGAAAAGGAACAACCAAAAAGGAACAACCTTTTTGATGATATTAAATGGTCGTATCCCTGCAGGCACAAGACGTCAACATGACATCATATTGACATTGTACCCCAATGTCGTGGGGACGTTGAATTTTGTTTGGAAATGAAAATCGGGTTGACATCAGAATTCAATGTCAGGCCGACATCAATGTCCAACGTACAACCTGAAATCAACCAAATATCAACGTCTACTCATGTTACACCTTGACGTTGTGTGGACGTTACCACTATGACATCTATCAGACGTTGGATTTTGGTCACTTTTCAACACAACCTAAAATCAACCAAATCTCAACGTCATTTGACGTCGTTATTGGACGTCAAAATAACGTTGTCCTTAGATGTTGACTAGACATTAAATTTTGGTCACCTGACATCATAACCTATATCTAACCTAATAGTTGTGTGCCTGCTGGGATGTTTGGCCACTCTCGCAGAATTTTTAAAAATTAATTTAAAATTATTCATAGATTTTAATTATTTAAACAATTTTTACAAAGATTCAAAAATGACATTGACGTGCCTTGTTCTTTTTGTGATACTTCTGAGTCTGTCGCTCACTTGTTTTGGGAATGTCCCTTTGTTAAATCTTTCTGGTCTGATGTGAATTCTCTTAATTGTCCAAAAGGTTTATGGTGATTTTTTTTTAAGCTATAGACATATTAGTTTGGGGTTTTACATTTAAGAAAAAGCCTTTAATGGATAGAAAAGTGCAGAGAATTGACAGGAAATAGTTGGGAGCAGAGAGAGGGGAAGGGTCGGCAAAGGACCTCGAGCTGGGAATCAAACTCGGGTCGCCGTGAGCACCATGGTGCTATATATGGTGCTATATATGGCGCACTTGACCACTAGGGCTATTGGCGCCGATGGAAAGTTTTTTATACATAAATGTAAATGCACTAAATGTAAGCCAATTTTTGTATTTTTTTTAAACGAGAATTGAAACTGTACTTGAAAACCGCATAACGAGTCTAATAAAAAGAAAGCAGTTAAAACTTATAAAACATGTGCTTTATTTAATATTCGGTATTAATTTGTATTATTTTTTCATGTGCCCTCTCTTATTTATTTATTTATTTATTGTTTCTTCTTTTTCTTTCTCATTGTCTTTTTTATAATTTGCCATTATTATTCTTCTTAAAAATTGTCACTTTTCTCTGGTTGCAAAAAAAAAAGATATTTGTATTGTTTGTACTATGCTTCTATTTGTTTATATTTCTATCTGTTGTAATTGCCTGTTGTTATTTCAATAAAAAAACTTGTTAGAAAGGAAAGGCCTATCACAACTCACAGATATTTGACTGAACAGAATATGCGTATTTGACGTGCTGTCCGAGGAGAAGGCTCTGAGCTCAGAAAGACACCCTAACTCGTGTTATTCCCCTTATTAGGATAGAGAGACAGATAGGAGTCCGAACACAGTGTCTAGCCTGGTTTCAGAATGCTCCCCCATCAGATTTAAGTAGGTATCTGGTCTAATAGTCTGGGGCTGGGGTGGTGGAGGGATGCTGAAGTTGAGAGAAAACAGAGGTATGATGTGTTTGACTATTTATAGGGGTTTGGTCTTAAGCTGACTGGATAATAGAGTGATTGTCAATAATGAATTAGCCTTGTCAAAATTGATCGTGCTTCTCATGAAATTTGTTGTTCTCAGAAGATTGTAAAAGAATGAACAGACAACACAGCTTCAGCTTTATCTTAGAAATTCATACCTGAGTCTGACAAGGAAGCACCCTTCAATAAAATAAAAATGTTTTCTTCAGTAACAACCGGCCTGTGAATCCCAGATTGTATGCATTTAAGTTGGTGTACTGAAGCGGTCAACAGTAAAATGACAGGGACACATCACAAGGTCATAGCTATACTGCTGTGTTAATGCTGTAAAAATGAACTCCAACCATTGATTCTTCCCAGCCTCGTCCTTTGCCAATAGAAAAAAATGGATCTGCTCTTACTGTGAAGAGCAGAGCATCAGGCGCGGTCAACTTGAAGTAGTGCAGAGCAGAGTGATCAGTGCATGACGTCACAGTACAACAAGAACAATTAGATAGATGACAGTTCTCAGATGGTCCTCTGACATCATGCACAGATCGCTCTGTCCAGCACTATTTAAGTTAAACGCACTTATCATTTTGACACAACGCTATCCTGGATCTGTACATGTACTGTAACAACCCACATAACAACATGTTTCTGGCCCACACAATTAGCTTTTGCTTGGCCCACATGCCGCAGTGACTTATGGTACAAGACTAAACCAAGTCTGGCTTTCAGACAATGGCCAAACATGGACCATATCTGAGCCAAGTCTCAGCCAAGTGTCACGACTGCAATAAAATTGATACCCCAAGAAGAATTGCATTATTTTTCGAAGGGTCCTGATTGGTAGAATTGTTTTCTTTACTCAAAAATAATTTAAATGTATTCTAAATGTGGATCAAGAAAGGCCAAACTTACGTGGCCCACATATCAATTTTTAACATTTAGGCCAAGAGCTACATTTTACATTTTGCCCAAGTCTTGTGTGCCACCGTAAAGATGGTGCCACCTTTGACTAACCTGGACCATGTTTGGCTCACACGCTGTATGCCAGTGTCGGAGGAATGCTTTATGCCAAATCTGGGCTAGAATTCTTTGCTATCTGGGAAGTAGGTGGGCTAATGTTTCATGTTGACATCAACAACATCAACTCGGGGTGGACCTTTTCTTTTCAAAGTCTATTGCTGCGAACCAAATCGCCTACTACTCAGTAGGTACTGTACTTGAATTTAAACGTACTACTCTGCCATTATAAAAGTATGTGCTATACAGTATGAATGTCAGTAGTGTGAATGGAACTCGGACGTACTACATCCACCATTCTGTCATCATCACGTGACCTGCGTCAGTTGCATCACTTCACTCCTATTCCTGAATTCCCTCACAGTGCATCATGGGATAGCATAGCGTCATTCGGATGCGAACTTCAAAATCTCGCCAGAAGTAGTAGGTCAGCCAGGTACTTCTCGCATACTGTTTTTCAAATTCTGTGAATTCAGTCATACCACTCACCTCGCATACTGTTTTTAGCGTACCATTTAATATGGAAGTATGTGTTTCGAACGCTGCTAATAACTTAAAACATGCTGCACGTTTTGTTTTAAAACTTTGCAAGATGTTTGCATTTACTTAGAGTTGTGGTACACATTACATGAAAAGCTATTTTCAAAAAATATATAATAATAGCCGTTTTAAAACTCAGACAATACATCATTTTAACTACTAAAAATGTATATATATATATATATATATATATATATATATATATATATATACATATATATATATATATATATATATATATATATATATATATAAAATAAAACATCAAAAGTTGGCAGAGATCAAGTCCAAAGTGCAATAAATAAATGAAATAAAAAACAGGAATAAAAAAAAAATATGCTAAAACTTTTAAAACTTTTAAAATTTACTGTGTAGCATAATATAGCTATTCATAAACATCTAATCTAATAATAAACTATTAAATTTGTGCATGCTAAGCAGAAGTATTGACTTCTTTAAAAAAGAAAAGAAAATTATTGTATATATTAGTGTAAACAATATTTTCATGTTTAAATATTCACTTTCCTCCGAGTTATTCTCTGCGCTATTAGGGGTGTACAGAATGCAGAATGAACCACTAATTACTCTGGCATTTGTTTAATAATACAGTGGATGCTCTTTCAGCTGCAGACCTGACAGTTCAAACCTCAGTGCTGGAAAACACTCATTCATTCTCCCATTAATAATAATATTATCAACATTAAACAAATACTTTTTTGTTTACATTTTTAAATGTTTCATGAATTAATCATGTTTAACAAACCAAGCACATGAAATATAATCAGATACGATAGATAATCTAAGATTTGCCATTTCATATTTCACAATTTTTTTAACGCTTTAACCCCACCAAAAATAAAAATGGATTGCATTTCTTGTCGCATTTCATAACGCAGCTCTGACTCCTTATGTTACTAGTTAACACACTCGCATATTTTAACACATCCCATAATTTCTAAAATATCAACCTCTACCTAATGGTTAGTACAAGTACCAAAATTAATACATATACTATGAAAAATCTGAAAATATTAAGAGTAAGACCAATTTATTTAAAAACATAATCAAAATAAAACCTTCTGAACACTAAATCATCTTTATTTTTATATATAAGTATGCCATAAATTATTTCAGATTCTCATTTAACACGTTTTCTTATTTATTCTTTACAATAAAACCAAAATCAAGTGTAGTAGTGCAAAAGCATTATGTTTGATTTTTTTGCAAACCAACAATGCTGTGTGTGTAAACTATTATTTAAAACAGTCATTAATTATATTACTTTAACAGTCATTATTTAAAACAGTCAAAATATGGTCAACCATTTAGTAGAGCAAGCAGTAAATGGCTACTTAAGACGCATCTTAAAATGAAATCAAATTGCGTTCATCTTTGTCCAAATAATAGCTTAAAGCTTCAGTACGGGACATTTCTACATCAATAAACAAAACCTCAGCGGTCTCCCTGTCATGTCAGCTTCATCTTTATGGATTCACATCTGCTTCACCTTCCTCTGACCTGTCACTGTCTGACCTGCTAGAGGTCCTTCAATCATGTTGTGGTCTTTACATTTCAATCAATATGAACACTGTCTTTCACTGTCAACAACAAAGCGAAGAAGAAAAAAAAACTGCACCGCTTTGGGAATGCTTATTGCTAAATTTCAGACCGCAATTTCAGTGTTTTTGTGTGCAGCTGTGAGTTTTATTTTTTCACTCGCTCATGCAGGAGTTTCAAAGCAATGGACAAATTACTGAGGCGAAATGTAATGCGGTTATAGTCGAGTCAGGGGACACTGAACACCAGGTGAGATGTAACTCAATCTCGCAGAAGCCTTCACAAAGAAAATGAAGTCAATATCTGCACCCGAACAAAATCTACACTGCATATGCTACTGTTCAAAACACTGGGGTCAGTGAGGTCTTTGTTTTAGAAAGGCTTATTTTCAACAAGGCTGTATTTATTTATTTTTAAAAATAAAAAATGCTGTTGAAACAGTGACAAAGACAAAATGTATAATAGTAAGAAGTGTATTCTTATAATTGTAGAAAATAGTTTCTTATAAATTTGGAAATTCGTCTCTGCACAGAATAAAAAAATACATATACAAAGATAACTGTGATCTTCAGGAGTAGTCCGATTTCCCCGCCCACCGATATGATTGACAACCATGTATAAACATGGCTTCAAGGTAACGCATATAATCATATCAACAAGACAGGACTTGTGCAAAGCAACTTGGATTAAAAGATCTGTTCAGCTCTCTGTGATCATCAATCATCATCAAATGTGATCAAGAATGAGTTTTACAAGTTTAAAAGGTTTTTAAAACAGTGCATGTTTTTAATGAATTACAGCCATTTTACCATCTTTATCACCATAGCCGCATCTCAGTATAATTATAAAAGAAGGCGCTTCAATCCCATTTTGTGAATGTTTAATCAGGTTTATTTTGAACATGAACATAACGGATGTCCATACAGCAGTGGATATTAGTATGTATCCTGTCACATTTGCCGTGCAAAAACTTCAAAGTTAAACGTGTGCACTGTATGTGTGTTTGTGTGTCTGCTGTGTGTGTGTGAAATTTGTAACAACATTGTGTGTGATTTATCGAAAGGCTTGAATAAACTCATCAAGATACATCAAATAATCAATGGGAAAGTTCTTACTGTAGTATTTCTCACAAAGGTTGTGTAAGATCTGCTTCCTGAGGCACACTCTGACATCATATCTTAAATTTTGAAAAAGGGGTAAAATATGTGCTCTTTTAAAGAATAAATATTATTATGTGGTAAAGATGAGCTTTCTCTGAAAACTAGTTGATATTTTCAATTATTGAGAAACTTTATTTATTTTCAGGATTTTTTAAATAGTCAGAAAGTTCCAAGTTACGGCAATTTATGTCAAATATACCTCATTCACACTAGCAGAGACTTTGTAGCTGCCTGTCGCTCTGGGTGGCAATCTGCTGCAAACGCAGGTCTGTGTAGGTCTACAGCACAGAGAATACTACCGGTGTCATAAGAAATCGAGTCCCCCCCGTGAGAATTGGGTCCGCCTAAATCCCTGATTGATCCTATTGTTTCACTGGAGTTGTAATAGGTATAGTCTGAAGCATCTGATTATAAAGTCCAGTATTACAACTATTAATTCTGTGAAATCTAATTTATATAATTTAAAAACCGTAATCATTTTACCATTATAATGGCATTTATATAGACCCTTTACTGATGTATAATTAAAGGTATGGGTTATGAAATTGATCATTTATATTTCATATTGTTTAGTTAGCTCAGTTAACCTATGCGCTAGCATAATTATACATCTACCGTTAGCCTCCTAGCAACAACAAGCTAACGCAGCTCTGATTAGCCACACAACAAGGTATCACAATAATAGCTTTTGATTAGGCATTCACCTCAGACAACCCCTTGGGGTCCTAAGCTGACTCTATTCCAGGGGGGACTTGATTTTTCACCACACCAGCCTCTTCAAGAGCTGAGAGGGCATCACCTGAGTTCTACTGGTGCTCCTATAGGCTGTCACTCAAGAAAGTCACTCTTCATTTGTATAAAGTTGAAGGATTCTGAACTTTGTCATGTCGCTCGACACACCCACTTGGTCGCCGACGATCACTGTCGCTCGCGTAGACGGATGTCTCATTTACACTAGCAGCGACTTTGTAGTTGCATGTCGCTCTGAGTGGCCGCCTGCTTCAAACGTAGGTCTGTTTAGGTCTACAGCACAAATAATACAACCGGCCTCTGAGTGAGCTGAGAGAGGATCTTGTGAGCTCTACTGGTGCTCCTACTGGCTGTCGCTCAAGAAAGTCACTCTTCATCTGTATAAAGTTAAAGGATTCTCAACTTTGATGCGTCAATCGACATGCCCACCTGGTCGCCAACGGTCAATGTTGCTTGTGTAGATGGAGGTCGCCAGAAGTTGCCTACTCTCCACTGAAATGAACGATCGCTTGTCACTTTGCTGCTCCGAGTTGCTCGTAGTTTGAATGAGAAAATGGCTATAGAAGTAATTTGTAACACTATTTACTTACTCTCGAGTGGTTCTAAACCTGTCTTTCTTTCTTTTGTTGAACATGAAAGAAGATATTTTGAAGAAAGCTGAGAAACTGTTTGCCATACCTGCCAATACTCCCTTTTTCCCGGGAGTCTCTTCTATTTCAGAGCCATCTCCCGCCACCCTCCCATTTTTTTTTTTCCCGAAAAACTGGTAATTTCACCCCGCACCGGTCCTCTTTTTGGTACAGTCTGTAACACCCCCGGGTGTTACCTGGTTCATAATACAGCTACTAAGACCACAGTACAGTAACTAAGCCAGTTCTCAACTGTGTCATTCAGACAAACAAACATCGCCAACATTGAGTTCAGCCATGAAGCTGAATCTTGTTTGAATATCATTGTAGCTTAATTGTGTTCAGAGTTACTCAGCAGCTACAGTTTCCAGCTTATTATTTGAAATCAACATGATAATTGCTTGAGAAAACATATTTGTATAAGTCTTTTGACTCACTTTCTGAGATATTTTACTTTTAATCATCCTTGTTCTTAACAGTGCACTTTCTCATCAGACCGGTGACGTGTCTGGGGACAAAGAAAAATGATCTGGAATGCACAATAAAAGAATCTGGCTTCTGTGCCACTGCTTTCATGTATTTGGGAGAATGTGGTGCATGATGAAAGACTGATGACACACTGACCACACACACCCTGAATGCCCCCAGCCCTCGCCGACAATGAAGTACTACATGAATCATAGACAGAAACACAGAGCTACTTTAAAAAGCAATATAAAAAGCCGGACATCAAAAGGATCTCTCAATATTTAGGTCAGAGTTAGGCCTTTGCTTTGTGAAATGAGCACATCTCTGCGAGTCCTGTTGCTCTGAGGGAGGGCAGCTCAACTAATGATCTTATGATCTATAAATGAGATGTCCCTGAGCACTGCTACCAGGCTACAATACTCTATTATCACCAGTCGCGGGCACCATTAGTACCTAGACAGACCATTACGACCATTTAGCAAGACGTCAGCAAATTCGCTACAGGCCAGAACAGCTCTGTGTGAATGAAGCCATCAATAAATGCACCTGGGGAAGGTGTGGAGTAATACTGCAATAAATTCAACAATAAAATGTCACAATTTCAAAGCGTCCTTTGAAATTGCAAAGTTTGACCTTCATGTTCAAGGAAACATGTTGGGGTCCATCTTGAACTTATACATGTGTTTTTTTTTCACATTCAATGCTGGTGTCTAATTGAATTTTGTAAAAAAAATTTGTAGAAATTTTTTTTTAAACTTGAGCATTTCATATACATACACTACCTGACGAAAGTCTTGTTGTCCCTCCCAGTTGTAAGAGCAACAAATAATAACTCGACATCCAGTTGATCATTTGGAAAAGATTCTTACAAAAAAATCTGTCAAGTTTGGTAAAAGAAAAATCATGATTTGGGGTTACATTCAGTGTGGGGGCATGAGAGATCTGCAAAGTGCATGGCAACATCAACAGCCTGAGGTATCAAGACATGTGTGCTGCCCATTACATTATAAACCACAGGAGAGGACAAATTCTTCAGCAGGATAGCACTGCTTCTCATACTTCAGCCTCCACATCAAAGTTCCTGAAAGCAAACAAGGTCAAGGTGCTCCAGGATTGGCCAGCCCAGTCACCAGATAAGAACATTATTGAGCATGTTTGGGGTAAGATAAACAGATTAATCAGTTTCACACAACCAGTTCCATATTTTCCAACTTCCACCCTTAAAAATCCAGACAGAGTCCAAACCCTAAAAACATAAATCCAGGGTTCCCAACCATCAAGATCACTTTCAAGACCCAGAACTAAACCAGTTCCGGACTCTCAAGATCCGGACCAATTCTAGACTCTTGAAACACAGACCAGTAAAAGATCCTCAAGACCCAGAATCAGACTAGATCCAGAACTTCAAGACCAGACAAAAGCAGACCCTTGAGAGACAGATCCAGACCAGTTCAACACCATCAAGTTCCAGATCACTTCCAGACCCTCAAGACCCACAAATCTAGACCATAAAGACCCAGATCCAGACCAGTGTCAGACCCACATAACCCAGATACAAACTGATTTCTGGCCCTCAATACCCAGACATTGAAGCATTGAAGATGACTCCTAAGAATCTTGATGAACTCTGGAAGTCCGGCAAGAATGCTTTCTTTACAATTCCAGATGACTTTATTAATAAGCTATTTGAGTTGTCGCAGAGATGTATGGATGCAGTCGTCCAAGCTCATGGGAGTCATACACAATATTAATTCTTTTTCCACTGCACCATGACTTTATATTTTAGACTGTACATTATTTTTGTTAAGTGACAAGACTTTTGTCTAAGCAAATTCAGACCTTACTGTCTTAATTAAATAATTAAAAATCAAGGCATGAATATATTATTATTTTGGTAAAATAAGCATAATCTAGAGGTACTTGCCTTTCATATAAACCACTTTTGTTACCAAATGATCAACTAGAAGGGTGCCTGCACTGCCATCCTTAAATGGCTCCTCTTCTAGTTCTGGGTCTGCAGTGAAACACCTTGTTGGTCAGTATATGAAATACAAGAATGGCCCAAAAATCCCTTAAAAATTTGCTTCTGAAATGGAATTTGAAATTTTTTTATTTTGTCTCACTGTGAAAATATTACTGCATATACTCATTAAAATCTTTCTTTTTGTAATTCCAACTTATGTAAAATTCCAAAACAAAAAAGTAAAATTGACTAATTACTGTCATCTTGTTTGCGTCAAAGTACTTAAGGAGCTAAAGCCACCTGTACTCTCACTCTTCCCAAAAATAGCCATGCTCTGTTTTTTGCTGTGTCACAAGCTCTTGAACTAAGTATAGAAGCATGTGACGCATTATGAAGACGCAAAGCATGATTTATATAATCACAGCTGCATCCCACCACTCTCACCGCATGGACCTTAACCTTCATGAGTATGCAAATTCAACCCAGTGGAAGATGAGTGCATGCATGAGTGTATGAGAAACTGTTGGGCCATTTCATTTAGGTTACCCAAGAGATTGTGTTTAGCAGGAGGAGACAAGCTGAGGGGAGTTATGTAACTGAGTGTGGGGAGAGAATTACAGAAAGAATGAGTGCTTCATTGTGACATTTTCCAGGAACAGGGCATTGATGTTGTTTGTAATGATCCCTCACTTAAAGAAACCCTCCTGTGCAGAGCTACACAAAACACATCCATCACTGCACAACCAACACAATTGCACGGGCAGATGCACACACACATGCGCAAATAAGTTGGAATTTATATGGTAATTACATAATCCTATCATGCTTCTGGAAGCCACTGGAGCGTAGTTATTTTCTGACTGTGCATATATTACTGCATTAACTACAATCCACCAGTCCTGAGGCTCATCATTCATATCTGACAGTCTGATTATCTGCACATATGTATTCTCATCACATTCACAACCATACAAAAACATACCAACGCACTCTCAAGACCCACACTAGATCAAGACCCTCACATTCCAGATCCAGACCAGTTCCACACAATCCCGACCCAGATTTAGACCACCTGCAAACTATCAAGATCGAAAACCAGACCAGTTCCAGACCCTCAAGACCAGCCCATTGCAGACCCTTCAGAGACAAATCCACACTATTTTTAGCCCTTA
Organism: Danio aesculapii; assembly: GCF_903798145.1. NCBI lineage: Eukaryota > Metazoa > Chordata > Actinopteri > Cypriniformes > Danionidae > Danio > Danio aesculapii. Next base: position 29,172,220 of record NC_079453.1, on the reverse strand, counting down.
AAGACCCAGATCCAGACCAGTACCAGACCCTCAAAACCCAGATACAAACTGTTTCACACACTCAATAACCAGACCAGTTACAGATTTTCCAGCTTCCCGACCCTTCAAGACTCAGAGTCCAGACCTTAAAACACAAATCCAGACCAGTTCCACACACATCAAAATCTAGATCACTTTCAATACCCAGAACCAAACCAGTTCCAGACCCTCAAGACCATATCAATGCAGAGTCTTAAGACACAGATCCAGACCAGTTCCACACTATCAAGATTTAGATCACTTCCAGACCCTCAAGACCCAGAACCAAACCAGTTCCAGAACCTTGAGACCCAGACCAGATCTAGAATCTTGGGACACAGACCAGTTCCAGCCCCTCAAGACGAGACTAATACAGACCCTCGAGAGATAGACTGGTTCAAGACCCTTGGGATACAGACCCCAAGATGCTTCTAGATCCTCACCAGTACATAAGTACATAACCCACATACAAACCGGTTTTACAGTCCATCCCTAAAAACACAAATACAGACCAGTTCCACACCACCAAGAGCAAGATCTAGACCATTCCCAGACCCACAAAACTAAGATAGAAATTGATTTCACACCCTCAATACCCAGACCAGTTCCAAATATTCCAACTTCCAGACCCTTCAAGACCCAGACAGAGTTCAGACCCTGAAAACAAAAAATCCAGATTAGTTCCACACCATCAAAATCTAGGCCACTTCCAGACCCTCAAGACCCAGAACCAGACAAGTTCCAGACCATCCAGACCAGACCAATGCAGACCATCAAAACACCAGCACCTCATAACCCACATACAAATCAGTTTTTACAATCCACCCCTAAAAATACAAATACAGACCAGTTCCACACCACTAAGATCAAGATCTAGATCATTTCTAGATCCCTAAGCACAGAAAAAAAAAATCAGTTTCAGACCCTCAGGAGCCTCTTAGGACACAGACCAGTTCCAGATCCTCAAGACCCAGAACCAGAACACTTTCAGACCCTTCAAGACCCAGACCAGCTTCAGACCCTCAAACGCTGAACTAGACCACTTACAGAACCCCAAGACTCTGGTCTAGATGATTATTAAGTCCAGACCGATTCCAGATTGTCACACAGATCCATACCAGTTCTAGGCCTTTTAATTATAACCTTTGAAACTCAGATCCAGATCCTTAAAACCCCCTTAGAATTGAAAAGGGATCATGTGTGCATAGTAACAATTACTATTTACTTTATTACACTTCAGTTTTTAAAGCATTGAAGCATATTTTTAACTCACTTTATACTTTTACTCAGTTTTGATTGATTCATCTGTACTTTTAATTTGCTACATTCTGCAGTGTTCCTGTAAAATCCGAATGATACTTTTAATAAATTATTTATGTGATCGATTCCCAAGCCTCGTTACAGTGGCTGAAACATAGTAGGTGTGTTGAACTCAAAGCAGTGCTGCGCAAACCAATCTGTGAGGATTGCCGCTTGAAAATAGATTGCTTTACTCCAGTACACAATTGTGGTGAAATGGTTTGAAAACAACAACAGAACAATGTGTATATTTTATGCTCAGATCGTATTCCTTGCACTGGCAGAGAACATTTGAGAGAGAGAACAAGTATCTGAGTTGTTTGCCAATACTCTACCACTCCTGCTCCAGGAAAAATTGCTGCTGACCCTAGAACAGCCTGCTGATTCATCCACCTGCATCTCTCTCTCTCTATGTTGCAGTCCTGAACTTATGAACTTCAGTTTTAGTGCTTGCTTGAATTGAGCTTTCAGAAAAAAAATCAAACACATTCAAACTGATGGTAACATTTTACTTGGTATTTGCTTTATTTAAGTCAGATATCAATGAATATATCAAGTGAAAATATCAGTAAATAGTCAGATGTCAGTGTAAATCTCAAATCAAGTAGACTTTAAAGGTAGCAACTACTAATTTTAACAGTTTTAACAGACATTTAGCCTATATAATTCTATTAAACTATACATTTTTCACAAACTAATGTCAGTCGTTTCTGTTCTTTTATTAAAAGTCTATGCATTTAAAACTAAGCAGATCAAAAAAAAAAAAAAAAAAAAGTTATGTAAATGCAAAAAGCCCTATAAAAGTAGACCAATGATAACAGAATCGCTTCTTATGGGGTACACTACCCTTTAAAATGGTCCCTTTTACCTTTCAGAACATCACAATATCAAAATTGACAAGGAAAATGTATATAGGATGCAAACACCTCAAGCAAACGCAATGGTTCTGCATAGAAAGAAAAAATATAGGCATAAAAAGACCATCAAATCTTTTTTTTTTTTTCTGAAAAGCCTCTCATAATCAGTTGGAAATTACGCATTAGAATGAAAATCACAGAAAGACATTATTATATCACTCAGGACTGGGTTATTTAGGAATAGACTGATCTCACATAATACCCCCCTGTGGCCAATGCAAAATTGCCTCTTAACTAATTGAAACACCATTCAAAATGAATACTCTAGTTACTGGGCTTATGTGTGTGGATGTTTATGGTTACAGCTCAAGCATGCTAAATCACTATTTCCATAATTATAACTAATAAATTGCCAGGTACAGACAAGCAATTTTGTTAGTAATGTACAAATATTCACGAATGATAACAGTGTTTAACAGCAATAATGCTGCTGAGAATGTTGTTTAGAATATGTAAATGTTGTGGTTTTTCCTGTTAGTAGCAAAATGACAGGGGAAAAAAATGTAGCATCTGACACAAATCATAACGTCATGACGACAGATGCAGTCAATAAAACTGCACTGTTATGATAATAACACTATTATGAGTGTAAAGTATATCTAACAATACAAATTATATACTAAAAATGGATGTTTTAAAGGTGCAGTATGTAAGTTGGTCACCCAGTGGTTGAACTAGGTATTGCACACCTGGTTCAAAACAAACGCATGCGCAGGTTGCTAGATTGACAACACCAACAGGAGTGTGAATGACTATCGAGCCTAAAGGCTGATTTAAGGTTGATTTAAATTGTGTTCTAAAAAGCAACGGCACGTAATAGAATGAATATTTTCCATTTTAAAAGGAGTTTTTGTTCTAACCAACACATATCAGTGATTCAGAATGTACATTTAATAAGACAGGCACCGTGGGTCACGGCGATCACTCGATACTGAAGTATAAACCAGCTTTAAAGACATCCGCCACATATATCCTATACCAGAGTAATTGCCGATTCATTCCACATGATATATCAGGGACAAAACTAAGGGATACAAAATGCCTCTTTCTGAATTATCTTAAACATTATATGTATTTATTTGAAAAAAGAGACTCCCAGTGGTGTACATAAATGTCACATCCCTTTAATTTTTCCAGGCAAAATGTCCTGAGACCTTTAAAAACCAGTCTAAAGGCTTTCACAGACAACCTACAGTAGGAGGTTGGAAAGGTCTAGTTTTCTTAGAAGCTGTTCAAACACTACAATAGAAAGCAATTAACACAAGGAAATCCCTACATGTAGCCTGCATGTTAAGATACAGAGTACAGAAAATAAAAGTGCTCTTACTTCTCTTAAGCTATCATGAATTGTATTTCTTTCTTCTCTGACAGTAAACCAATATGTAGACAAATGGCAAGAGCAAAGGCTTTAACGTCATTCGTGAACTGTAGTGCGCAATAAAGGTTGAATTGCTATCACACAGGGCCAAATTGAGAGGATACCTGACTCACACGCATATAAATGATGGCCATCCAGCAGGAATCTTCAGAGGAGAACAACAGGCTTCCAGCCGGGCACAATCTGCATTTCTCCAATCTTCCTCACTTTACCCTTCAATCAAACCCCCTCCTGGGAGTCATAATTAGAGGTGTGCTGCTGTTGTGGTTTTGTACATTTGTCCCCAGAATGTGTACTCTTTTGTCATCCCTGCACCTGTGCTGGGAGGGTGAGAGTACGGACGTCACAATGACACCAGGTAATTCAATACAGCAGACCGAGACTAAAATATCATAGAGATTTGGAGGTGGGCTGACGTGTGCCGGAAAGAAGAAACTACCCGCTAGCAACAACCTAGAACATAGAAACACTTTCCTATTACCCATTACTCCTTTGAAATTTAATTTAGTTTATTTGAATATAAACACTATATTTTGGTGCATTTAAACAAAACAGTTTTATATATTCGTTCTGTTCTTTAAAATAAGAGTTTGGTCACTTAACATCTTTGTATATAAAAAGACAATACACTTTCCAAATTCTAATGAGGTGTTGCAAAATAAAAAAAAAATTAAAAAATGCCATTTCTTTTATTTTTGTTTTTCTTCATTTTTCTGTTTATTAAACTTTTATTTCACATTTTGTTTCCTAACATATTCTTTGGGGTGTGCTAATTTGTCCAATGTAATCTTGTTATTTTGTTAGATTACTTCTAGTTTTGACTTTGTTCCTGACTGATCTAATGTACAGAAATATATTATTGCATAAACAAAATAGAGATCTGTAAGGGATGTATTCACTTATGCTGGAAATTACAAACACACACACACACACACACACGCACACACACACACACACACACACACACACACACACACACACACACACACACACACACATATATATATATATATATATATATATATATATATATATATATATATATATATATATATATATATATATATATATATATATATAATCCTTCGTGGCATAGATTCAACAAGGTCCTGAAAATGCAATATTCTTCAGAGATTTTGGTCCATATTGGCATAACAGCATCAAGCAATTTTTGCAGATTTGTTAACTGCACATCCATGAAACGAATCTCCCATTCCACCACATCCCAAAGGTTTTCTATTGGATTTCTATTGGATTCTGGTGACTGTAGAGGTCATTTGAGTACAGTGAACTCATTGTCATGTTTAAGGAATCAGTCCGAGATCATTCCCGCTTTATGACATGGCGCATTATCCTGCTAGAAGTAGCCATGAGAAGATGGGTACACTGTGGTCATAAAGAGATAGACATGGTCAGCTACAATACTCAGGTAGGCTGTGGCATTGACTTGATGCTCAGTTAGTACTAATGGGCCCAAAGTATGCCAAGAAAATATCCCCCACAGCATTACACCACCACCACCAGCCTGAACCGTTATTACAAGGCAGGATGGATCCATGCTTTCGTGTTGTTGAAATTCTGACTCTACCATCCAAATGTTGCAGCAGAAATGGAGACTCATCAGACCAGGCAATGTTTTTCCAATCTTCTATTGTCCAATTTTGGTGAGCCTGTGCAAATTGTAGCCTCAGTGTCCTGTTCTTGGCTGACAGGAGTGGCACCCGGAGTGGTCTTCTGCTGCTGTAGCCCATGTGCCTCAAGGTTCGACATGTTGTGTGTTCAGAGATGCTCTTCTGCGTACCTCGGTTGGCAACAAGACATTTGCACCCACAGAACTGCCGCTTACTGGATATTTTCTCTTTTTCGACTGTCTCTGTAAACCCTAGAGATAGTTGTGCATGAAAATCCCAGTAGATCAGCAGTTTCTGAAATACTCTGGCACCAACAACCATGCCATGTTCAAAGTCACTTAAATCACCCTTTTTCCCCATTCTGATGCTTGATTTAAACTATAGCAGATCATCTTGACCATGTCTACATTAATAAATGCATTGAGTCACTGCCATGTGATTGGCTGATTGGAAATTGGGGTTAACGAGCAGTTGGACAGGTGTACCTAATAAAGTGGCCGGTAAATATATATATATATATATATATATATATATATATATACATATATATATATATATATATATATATAGATATATATATATATATACATATATATATATATATATATATATATATATATATATATATATATATATATATATATATATATATATATATATAAAATCTTTAATCAAATGATAGTCTTTACATCATATGACTGTATATGTCACTAAAGCACTACAGGTGAAAAACACAAAGCGCATTTAATTCCCCCTGTAAATGATTAAGTACAGCCTCTTTCCATCAATTAAACATTCAGTGGCTGAGTTACATGATGCTGAGAGAGGCGTGATGAGCTGTGTGTAAGGGTGACATGCTGACGGACTCTGAATCCCTTGGACTGAATCACTGACATTCGTCAATTACGTAATTTGCAGTTGTCTAATTTTAAAGTTCAGTGTAATTCAATCTTCCACATGCTATTAGATGCATTTTGCAAGCCGACCGCAAGTGTTTGATATCAAACGCAGGTATATATGTGGTCTGAAAGGTTTTAAGCTTGTCCACTTTCAAATCACTGAATATTCTGAAAATGAATCTGACCTTCTTGCTTTCATAGTGCAGTTGTTAAGGGACTTGTTCACCCCAAAAAAATTAAATTATGTTATTAATTATTCACCCTCATGTCATTCCAATACCCTGAAATCCTCAGAACACAAATAAAAAAAATTTAGATGAAATTTGAGAGCTCCCTTATCCTCCATAGACAGTAATGGTCCAGATATGTTAAGTTCAGAAAAGAAACCAAAAACACTTTTTAAAACATCCTGTTTGACTTCAGAGGTTCTGAACTGTAATCACAAGAAGCTTCACAAACATATTTTGTTTAAATACATTATGAATAGCAGCTATGCTAATTATTTTCTTTATTCCCGATTTCCACCTGGGGATGCTTGAGGCCTCTAGAGATTGTGCAGTGCCACTGATGTGATCCACGACCTGTGAAGAAAGGATGCCAAGGTATCCATAATCCTGGACCAAGCCGTATCCTGAGCAGATACCGTGGCGGTCATGGAGGAGCGGAGAGACTAATTCCTGATACAGTGACAGACGAGTCTTCGCATTGATCCCATGGGCCAGCCTGAACACCTGTTGGTTACCAAATTACACCTGTAGCTTCTCCATAATGGACGTCAAGCGTTCTCCAGCCTCCGGTGCCTAGACTGCAGCTCTGCACAAGAAGTTTGGTCAGAGAAAAAATGGTCGTGCCCAGCTGAGCCTGGTTCTCTTTAGGTTTTTCCTTCACTTTTATTAATTGGTGAAGTTTTGTTCCTCGCCACTGGCTTGCTTGGTTTGAGACTTGTGGAGCTGCGCACCAGTGGATTTGCTCTTCAGTGTTTGGACTTTCAGTAGTGAAATTTAAACCACACTGGACTGAACTAAACTGAACTTTAACTCTAAAAACTGGACTGACACCATTTAAATATACTAGAACTTCTATGTTAAGCTGCTTTGATACAATCTGCATTGTATAACTGCAATAGAAATAAACATGAATTGAATTTCATTGAATTTTTGTTTGGCAAAAAAATTTTTAACTTTCAGTTTGACTTATTTTATTCTTACTTTCACTCGTGCCTTTACTATTTACTATGGCATATTGACAGAGTTTGCAGGTGTCATATTGCCTATAGTAAATGTGCACACTGATTTAATGCAAAAGACACTGGCAAACAAAGTGGTTTTTAGAGTGTTTTTGCACACAAAAATATTTTTGGAGCTATGTGATCACAAACGTACCCCTTAAGTCATATAAAATGTTTTTTGTTCTTTTTCTGGACTTGAATGGTCCCAGGACCATTGCTGTCAAAGGAGGATGAGGTAGCGCTCAGATTTGATCTAAAATATCTTAATTTGTGTTCCTTCAATTCTCATTCCAATTACCACTTTAATGTGGTTAAATATGACAAACAAGCTCAGAAAAAAACACCTCCTCACTGCCTACTTTTTAAACATTATGGGAAATGTTGTTGAAGCAGGCTAGCCAAAAGGTTGTGCAATAAACAGCATATGTACAGTGTAACAATATAAATTATTTTAAATCACCAATGTGATTGTTCATTATACATGAACATGTTCTGTTCCAACTACATTTTCACATTCGGCACTAAAGTTAACTGAATGCCAAAACATTCATTCACCTGCCACTTTCCCTTATTGCAAACATTGTGTCAATGCTAATTTCATCTGTTACACAATTAGTAAAAATTGGTATGTCTCTAAAATATGCAAAAGAGATCATATTTTAAATGCAGTAAAGATTTTTTTTACAATCCTTTAAAATCATGTATTCATATTTTAATGATCATCTGAAACAGAAATCAGCCAAGATTTGCCCAAACTTAAGACATATAGAAAGGAAACAGAACAAAAAGTATAATCAGACACAATCATTCATAATATATAACTGAATGAATTAAACATGATTATAATAAGGCCATCCAGCAGAACTTTTTTCCAGCACATTTAAAGGTTTGTTCACACCAACATGAAACTGTCATTATTTATTCACCCTTTTATGTTGTTCCAAACCCATAAAACTTGCATTCATCTTCACCAACACAAATTGAAAATGATTTTAATAAACTCAACCCAAACTTGTTAATAGATTAAAGGGAAAATATCAATATGAAACAAGCCGTCAAGTATTTTGAACAGAAACAATGACCTAATTTGAAGTTTAAATCTAGTCTTTTATTTACATAGAAACTGAAATAAATGTCTGTACATAGAAAAATTATTTACATAGACACTTAGAAAGAGAAGCTCAATCATACCTATTTCGTGAGCAAAACAAATATCAATGGTTCTTACAGAAGCTGAAAGATGCCACTGAATCTGTGCAAGGCTGAGCCTGGTTAAGTACCTGGATGTGAGACCACATGGGAAAACTAGGTTGCTGTTGAAAGCGATGTTAGTGAGGCCAGCAGGTGGCACTAAACCTGCCGTATGGTTAAGTTCTAATGTACGGGGACACCATATTGTCAGTGAGCACTGTCTTTCAGATGAGATGTTTAAACAGGTTCTGACTCTCTGTAGTCTTAAAATATATAAAAAATATCCCATGCCACTTCTCATAAACTATAGGGTTGTAACCTCTGTGTCCTTTCCAAAATTCCCTTCATTGGCCCTTACCCATCATGGCCTCCGAATCATCCCCACCCACCGAATTGGCTCCATCACTGTCTCTACACTCCACCATTAGCTGGTGTGTGGTAAACGCTCTGGCGCCATGGTCCTGTGGCTGCCGTCGCATCATCCAAGTAGATGCTGTAGAAGTAGGGAGACCCCTCACCCTCATGATTTTAAAGTGCTTTGGGTGTATAGCCATACATGATAAATGCGCCATATAAATTACATGACATGTGATGAACTTCATTGGTTCTCACACTTCCAGTAAACATGCCAATTTAAATCCTGTTAACAATATTTGTTGATCCGTGTATAGCTTAAATTGGTTCATCTTATGAACTATTTTTAGACTTTAATTAATTCAAGTTCTAATGGATTTCTTTTTGTATGCTTTTATGAAGATTTTAAATAGAGTTTTAAAGCAATAGTTCTTCTAAAAAAATAAAATTCTCATGATTTACTCACTGTTTTCTTGTTCTAAACCTGTTTCACTTTCTCTCTCCTGCAGAATGCAAAAGAAGATATTTTAAAGAAAGCAAGAAAAATGTAACCATTGACCTTCATAGTATTTGTTTTTATTACTATAGAATCTAATGGTTACAGATTGTCAGCTTTCTTTGTGTTCAACAGAATAAAGAAACCTATAAAGCCAAGCCTTAATGATTGATGCTTTACTCGCTTCATTCGCACTTCAAATTCCCTTCATAATAGATGCAAATTCGCATCATGGGCAGGGCATTTGTCTGCCCGATGACTCTAGCTTCATTGCTAAATGGCTAACATGGATTTTATTGAGATAGTAGCTGTGCTTTATGTGCTTTAGGAATGCTGAAAAACAACATAGATTCATTTGGCGCCAAGTCCACTAGACACTTTCTGAGATGCACCCAGCTCTGTGAGTTCATCAACTCCTCCAGAAACTGTACCTGTAAACTGTACCAGCACGAATGTCCATTGAAGCTCAGATTTTCCAACTCAAGCGATTCGCACGGTAAGCATGTGAAATGCGCAAAATGCACAAAACTCTTAACTTGTGCCACATCATTCGCACAAATCACGTCATTCGTGCCGCCTCATTCGCGCACATCATGCCTCAGGATCTATTAGTCTTTGTATTGCCTTAACATGTAAATCACTCATGCTTGACGTTTCATCTGCGTCTGGTGTGAACGCAGCATAAAGGTTTGACCCCCTTTGAGAGAAAACAGTGAGTACATTTTCATTTTTCGATCGCTTTAAAGAAGGGACAGAAGTTTAAACTTTTAGAACGGAAAATGGAAACTACAGCAAAAAATTAAAAAGGTTTACATTATCATATCATGCTCAAATAGCAATATAAAAATCCACAATATCACTTTAACGCCTGTCTAAAAGTGGAAGAAGAATACTGAGCGTTTGATTATGTTAGCTAGTAGAGTAGTATTAGCACTAAATATAGAGTAGTTTAATAGTACACAGAGTGGTATTGAAACACACGCACATCAGGGTAAACAAACATGTTAATACCAAGGTCATTAAAAAACACAAGTATAGTAATGCTACAGCATGATGTAGAAATATGTCACCACAGTCTGTTTATAGAGTTTATAGTTTTACTGAATGGCTGCTGTTGGTTACAGATAACCAGCTTAGACCAGTTATATCAGCCAGCTCATGTAGTCGCATTAATCTCTCCTCTCACTCCTTCTGGAATCTGCAGTGGCTACAGACTTAAATCTTTTAGCTTTGCTACGTCACTTCAGCAAACAACTGTGACTCACAGGTCCAACAGCCAATCAAAATGCACCACCTTGTTGCGTTCTCCACACAACCCACTTATCCGTCATTTACCCTTCCCAGAGGAGACATCGCCTTCATCGGGATGTTCCCTCTCATTTACTCACATAGTAAACAGCTTACGTTAAAACACACTAGACACAACTGACCGTCACTGAGGCTTATTTCAATGCTGTTAAAACGGTCTCAGATTATTAAATCAGTCTAAAGTGCAAACACTGACACAAAACAGGACATGCGAATACTTCGTTGATCATCTGTAGCCTGAATGTCCATGAGTAAGACATCCAACAAATCTTTTTTGAATATTGCTGTCCCATTCATCACCTCCTTATGGCTGCCTGGCTGTCACACAACACTGAGTATGTCCCTTTTTAACAGCAGTTATTTTGACCTGTGTAAGCCTGGATGATCTCCTTAGCGAGTGAAGGCTAACAGTGAAACGGTTACAGAGTGTGTGAATCTTGTAACTAGACAGTGCTTATAAAATTAGCTTTTAAATACAGGTTTGCTCCTACTGTACTACGAAAGGTCAAAGAATATTTATAATAATAAAATATTATCATAATAATAAAAAGGGAAAGTTAGGCTACACACACATAGGCTAACACTATTCATATAATACAACTACTATGAATTTTTTATTTCCAATAATTTAACAACCTAAAATTTATATTTATTTATATGAAATAATATAATTTAGTAAACCTTTAATTAACAACTAATTAACTAGATATTAAAGTTTGAGGACAAACTTTATGGTGGCTTGAAAAGCCGAGTCTGATTTAGCATGTTTCTAGCCTGAATTAGCAAGTAACTAGCATGATTCTAACATAAATTAGCATGTAACTAGCATGATTCTAGCATGAATTAGCCTGTTACTAGCATGTTTCTAGCATGAATTAGCATGATTCCAGCATGAATTAGCATGTTACTAGCATGTTTCTAGCATGAGTTAGCATGTTACTAGCATGTTTCTAGCATGAATTAGCATGTTACTAGCATGATTCTAGCATGAATTAGCATGTTACTAGCATGTTTCTAGCATGAATTAGCATGTTACTAGCATGTTTCTAGCATGATTTAGCATGTTATTAGCATGCTTCTAGCATGAATTAGCATGTTTCTAGCATGAATTAGCATGTTATTAGCATGATTCTAGCATGAATTAGCATGTTACTAGCCTGATTCTAGCATGAATTAGCATGTTACTAGCATGTTTCTAGCATGAATTAGCATGAATTAGCATGTTACTAGCATGATTCTAGAATGAATTAGCATGTTATTAGCATGATTCTAGCATGTTACTAGCATGATTCTAGCATGAATTAGCATGTTACTAGCATGATTCTAGCATGAATTAGCATGTTACTAGCATGATTCTAGCATGGATTAGCATGTAACTAGCATGATTCTAGCATGAATTAGCATGTTACTAGCATGTTTCTAGCATGAATTAGCATGTTACTAGCATGATTCTAGCATGAATTAGCATGTTACAAGCATGATTCTAGCATGAATTAGCATGTTACTAGCATGTTTCTAGCATGATCTAGCATGTTACTAGCATGATTCTAGCATGAATTAGCATGTTACTAGCATGTTTCTAGCATGAATTAGCATGTTACTAGCATGATTCTAGCATGAATTAGCATGTTATTAGCATGATTCTAGAATGAATTAGCATGTAACTAGCATGATTCTAGCATGAATTAGCATGTTACTAGCATGTTTCTAGCATGAATTAGCATGTTACTAGCATGATTCTAGCATGAATTAGCATGTAACTAGCATGTTTCTAGTATGAATTAGCATGTTACTAGCATGTTTCTAGCATGAATTAGCATGTTGTTAGCATGATTCTAGCATGAATTAGCATGTTTTTAGCATCATTCTAGCATGAATTAGCATGTTACTAGCATGATTCTAGCATGGATTAGCATGTTACTACCATGATTCTAGCATGAATTAGCATGTTACTAGCATGATTTTAGCATGGATTAGCATGTTACTAGCATGATTCTAGCATGAATTAGCATGTAACTAGCATGATTCTAGCATTAATTAGCATGTAACTAGCATGATTCTAGCATTAATTAGCATGTAACTAGCATGTTACTAGCATGATTCTAGCATGAATCAGCTTGTTTCTAGCATGAATTAGCATGTTGTTAGCATGATTCTAGCATGAATTAGCATGTTACTAGCATGACTAGCATGTCACTATCGTGTTGCTAGCACATTTCTAGCAAGATTAGCATGTCAGTAGGATGTTAAAACTGTTAGCGTGTGTTAGAATAGCTAGTCACAGTCTCTGGGACAGTTGCTAGGGTGCTGAAATTGGTTGCTAGGGAGTGGCTAGTAAGTTTAAAGGTAATCAGTGATTGGCTGCTGGCTAGACTGAGTTGAATGAGGCCAGACTCTAGTCTGTAGGACAGTCTGATGCAGAGTTATGAGCTCACAAAGGTTGATCCAATGTTAAGTAAATGGGAGTCTTTTACAATGGAAGTCTATGGGACAGTTGCTAGGGTGCTGTAAGTGGTTGCTAGGGAGTGGCTAGTAAGTTAAAAAGTCATCCGTTATTGGCTGCTGGCTAGACTGAGTTAAATGAGTCCAGTTAGAAGTCTGTAGGACAGTCTGATGCAGAGTTATGAGCTCACAAAGTTTGACCCAATGTTAAGTCAATGGGACTTTTGGGATTTTTCTGGGTCGTTTTTCGGAAAACCCAAGGTCGGATCAGTTAGAAAAGATATAGCAACCCGAGTCAGACCAGTTCGAAGGTTTGACGAAAGTTTGAAGTATGTAGCTTGAAAGGCCTAGGAGGAGATACACTTAGAAATTAGTCTCAGAAGAAGAAGAAGAAGAAGAAGAAGAACTAGATATTAAAGTTTGAGGACAAACTTTATGGTGGCTTGAAAAGCCGAGTCTGAATTAGCATGTTACTAGCATGAATTAGCAAGTAACTAGCATGATTCTAACATAAATTAGCATGTTACTAGCATGATTCTAGCATGAATTAGCATGTTACTAGCATGTTTCTAACATGAATTAGCATGTTACTAGCATGTTTCTAGCATGATTTAGCATGTTATTAGCATGATTCTAGCATGAATTAGCATGTTTCTAGCATGAATTAGCATGTTATTAGCATGATTCTAGCATGAATTAGCATGTTACTAGCATGATTCTAGCATGAATTAGCATGTTACTAGCATGTTTCTAGCATGAATTAGCATGTTACTAGCATGATTCTAGCATGAATTAGCATGTTACTAGCATGATTCTAGCATGAATTAGCATGTTATTAGCATGATTCTAGCATGAATTAGCATGTTACTAGCATGATTCTAGCATGAATTAGCATGTTACTAACATGATTCTAGCATGGATTAGCATGTAACTAGCATGATTCTAGCATGAATTAGCATGTTACTAACATGTTTCTAGCATGAATTAGCATGTTATTAGCATGATTCTAGCATGAATTATCATGTTACTAGCATGATTCTAGCATGAATTAGCATGTTTCTAGCATGAATTAGCATGTTATTAGCATGATTCTAGCATGAATTAGCATGTTACTAGCATGATTTTAGCATGAATTAGCATGTTACTTGCATATTTCTAGCATGAATTAGCATGTTACTAGCATGATTCTAGCATGAATTAGCATGTTACTAGCATGATTCTAGCATGAATTAACATTTTACTAGCATGATTCTAGCATGAATTAGCATGTTACTAGCATGATTCTAGCATGGATTAGCATGTTACTAGCATGTTTCTAGCATGAATTAGCATGTTACTAGCATGTTTCTAGCATGAATTAGCATGTTACTAGCATGTTTCTAGCATGAATTAGCATGTTACTAGCATGATTCTAGCATGAATTAGCATGTTGTTAGCATGATTCTAGCATGAATTAGCATGTTTCTAGCATGAATTAGCATGTAACTAGCATGATTCTAGCATTAATTAGCATGTAACTAGCATGTTACTAGCATGATTCTAGCATGAGTCAGCTTGTTTCTAGCATGAATTAGCATGTTGTTAGCATGATTCTAGCATGAATTAGCATGTTACTAGCATGACTAGCATGGATTAGCATGTTACTAGCATGATTCTAGCATGGATTAGCATGTTACTAGCATGTTTCTAGCATGAATTAGCATGTTACTAGCATGTTTCTAGCATTAATTAGCATGTTACTAGCATGACTAGCATGTCACTATCGTGCTGCTAGCACCTTTCTAGCAAGATTAGCATGTCAGTAGGAAGTTTAAACTGTTAGCATGTGTTAGAAAAGCTAGTCACAGTCTCTGGGACAGTTGCTAGGGTGCTGAAATTGGTTGCTAGGGAGTGGCTAGTAAGTTTAAAGGTAATCAGTGATTGGCTGCTGGCTAGACTGAGTTGAATGAGGCCAGACTCTAGTCTGTAGGACAGTCTGATGCAGAGTTATGAGCTCACAAAGGTTGATCCAATGTTAAGTAAATGGGAGTCTTTTACAATGGAAGTCTATGGGACAGTTGCTAGGGTGCTGTAAGTGGTTGCTAGGGAGTGGCTAGTAAGTTAAAAAGTCATCAGTTATTGGCTGCTGGCTAGACTGAGTTAAATGAGTCCAGTTAGAAGTCTGTAGGACAGTCTGATGCAGAGTTATGAGCTCACAAAGTTTGACCCAATGTTAAGTCAATGGGACTTTTGGGATTTTTCTGGGTCGTTTTTCGGATAACCCAAAGTCGGATCAGTTAGAAAAGATATAGCAACCCGAGTCAGACCAGTTTGAAGGTTTGACGAAAGTTTGAAGTATGTAGCTTGAAAGGCCTAGGAGGAGATACACTTAGAAATTAGTCTCAGAAGAAGAAGAAGAAGAAGAAGAAGAAGAAGAATAACTAGATTATTAAAGTTTGAGGACAAACTTTGAGGCTGGCTTGTGAAAGTCTGTTGGTAATAGTTTATTTAGTTTAAAGTAGTTTTAAAAAGTACGAAAAGATAGATAGATAGATAGATAGATAGATAGATAGATAGATAGATAGATAGATAGATAGATAGATAGATAGATAGATAGATAGATAGATAGATAGATAGATAGATAGATAGACCAAACAATTAGCATGTCATTAGCATAATTCTACTATGAATTAGCATGTTATTAGCATGATTCTAGCATGAATTAGCATGTTACTAGCATGATTCTAGCATGAACTAGCATGTTACTAGTATCATTCTAGCATGAATTAGCATGTTACTAGCATGATTCTAGCATGAATTAGCATGTTACTAGCATGATTCTAGCATGAATTAGCATATTGCTAGCATGATTCTAGCATGAATTAGCATGTTACTAGCATGATTCTAGCATGAATTAGCATGTTACTAGCATGATTCTAGCATGAATTAGCATGTTACTAGCAAGATTCTAGCATTAATTAGCATGTTACTAGCATGATTTTAGCATGAATTAGCATGTTACTAGCATGATTCTAGCATGAATTAGCATGATTCTAGCATGAATTAGCATGTTACTAGCATGATTCTAGCATGAATTAGCACGTTACTAGCATGATTCTAGCATGAATTAGCATGTTACTAGCATGATTCTAGCATGATTTAGCATGTTACTAGCATGATTCTAGCATGAATTAGCATGTTACTAGCATGATTCTAGCATGAATTAGCATGTTACTAGCAAGATTCTAGCATGAATTAGCATGTTACTAGCATGATTCTAGCATGAATTAGCATGTTATTAGCATGATTCTACCATGAATTAGCATCGTTCTAGCATGAATTAGCATGTTACTAGCATGATTCTAGCATGATTTAGCATGTTACTAGCATGATTCTAGCGTGAATTAGCATGTTACTAGCATGATTCTAGCATGAATTAGCATGTTACTAGCATGATTCTAGCATGAATTAGCATGTTACTAGCATGATTCTAGCATGAACTAGCATGTTACTAGCATGATTCTAGCATGAATTAGCATGTTACTAGCATGATTCTAGCATGAATTAGCATGTTACTAGCATGATTCTAGCATAAATTAGCATGTTACTAGCATGATTCTAGCATGAATTAGCATGTTACTAGCATGATTCTAGCATAAATTAGCATGTTACTAGCATGATTCTAGCATGAATTAGCATGTTACTAGCATGATTCTAGCATGAATTAGCATGTTATTAGCATGATTCTAGCATGAATTACCATGTTATTAGCATGATTCTAGCATAAATTAGCATGTTACTAGCATGATTCTAGCATGAATTAGCATGTTACTAGCATGAATTAGCATGTTACTAGCATGATTCTAGCATGATTTAGCATGTTACTAGCATGATTCTAGCATGAATTAGCATGTTACTAGCATGATTCTAGCATGAACTAGCATGTTACTAGCACGATTCTAGCATGAATTAGCATGTTACTAGCATGATTCTAGCATGAATTAGCATGTTACTAGCATGATTCTAGCATAAATTAGCATGTTACTAACATGATTCTAGCATGAATTAGCATGTTACTAGCATGATTCTAGCATAAATTAGCATGTTACTAGCATGATTCTAGCATGAATTAGCATGTTACTAGCAAGATTCTAGCATGAATTAGCATGTTATTAGCATGATTCTAGCATGAATTAGCATGTTATTAGCATGATTCTAGCATGAATTAGCATGTTATTAGCATGATTCTAGCATGAATTAGCATGTTACTAGCATGATTCTAGCATGAATTAGCATGTTACTAGCATGATTCCAGCATGAATTAGCATGTTACTAGCATGATTCTAGCATGAATTAGCATGTTACTAGCATGATTCTAGCATGAATTAGCATGTTACCAGCATGATTCCAGCATGAATTAGCATGTTACTAGCAAGATTCTAGCATGGATTAGCATGTTACTAGCATGATTCTAGCATGAATTAGCATGTTACTAGCATGATTCCAGCATGAATTAGCATGTTGCTAGTCATTGCTAGCATGTGAACCATACAGGATTTATGGTGTGCTAGCATGAGTCAAATAAGCCAACCCCCGCTTCTCTACGATGTTCTGATACTGAGATATAGCTGCTGTTATATCGTTGCTAGGTTAGTCTGTTTTGTTGCTATGGAGTTGATTGACAGCTTAGACTGATGATGTATCAAAGCTTCTTGCCAGTATGAACAGTTAAAAACAACCCCCATGTCTCTATAACACTGCAGCAGGACGATATCAATCTGGGCCTCTATAATGGCAGTCTATGGGACAGTTGCTAGGGTGCAGTATCTGGTTGTTAGGGTGTGGCTAGAAAGTTAAAAGGCCATCAGTGATTGGCTGCTGGCTAGACTGAGTTAAATGAGCTCAGCCATTAGTCTTTAGGACAGTCTGATGCAGAGTTATGAGCTCACAAAGTTTGATCCAATGTAAAGTCAATGAGCATCATTTGCAATGGAAGTCTATGGGACAGTTTCTAGGGTCCAAAAGTGGTTGCTAGGGCGTGGCTAGAAAGTTTAAAGCTCATCAGTTATTGGCAGTTAGGTAGTCTGAGTTAAATGAGCCCAGTTAGAAGTCTGTGTGACATTCTGACGCAGAGTTATGAGGTCACAAAGTTTGACCCCATGTTAAGCCTATGGGATTTTTTCGGTGGTCCCGGGACGTTTTTCGGAAAACCGAAAGTCGGATCAGTCTGAGGAGATATAGCAATCCGAGTCCGAATAGTTCGGAGGTCTGGTGCGAGTTTGGTGGTCATAGCTTGAAAGCTCTAGGAGGAGATAGAGTTAGAAATTTAGTCTCAGAAGAAGAATAATAAAAAAAAAAAAAATAATAATAATAATAAGTTTAAATAGGATAACAGTAGTCTGGCTTGCTGCACAAGCCAGCCTAACTAGATATTAAAGTTTGAGGACAAACTTTATGGTGGCTTGAAAAGCTGAGTCTGAATAAGCATGTTACTAGCATGAATTAGCAAGTAACTAGCATGATTCCAACATAAATTAGCATGTAACTAGCATGTTTCTAGCATGAATTAGCATGTTACTAGCATGTTTCTAGCATGAATTAGCATGATTCTAGCATGAATTAGCATGTTACTAGCATGTTTCTAGCATGAGTTAGCATGTTACTAGCATGAATTAGCATGTTACTAGCATGATTCTAGCATGAATTAGCATGTTACTAGCATGTTTCTAGCATGAATTAGCATGTTACTAGCATGTTATTAGCATGATTCTAGCATGAATTAGCATGTTACTAGCATGATTCTAGCATGAATTAGCATGTTACTAGCATGATGCTAGCATGAATTAGCATGTTACTAGCATGTTTCTAGCACGAATTAGCATGTTACTAGCATGTTTCTAGCATGATTTAGCATGTTATTAGCATTATTCTAGCATGAATTAGCATGTTTCTAGCATGAATTAGCATGTTATTATCATGATTCTAGCATGAATTAGCATGTTACTAGCATGATTCTAGCATGAATTAGCATGTTTCTAGCATGAATTAGCATGTTACTAGCATGATTCTAGCATGAATTAGCATGTTACTAGCATGATTCTAGCATGAATTAGCATGTTATTAGCATGATTCTAGCATGAATTAGCATGTTACTAGCATGATTCTAGCATGAATTAGCATGTTACTAGCATGATTCTAGCATGAATTAGCATGTTACTAGCATGATTCTAGCATGAATTAGCATGTTACTAGCATGATTCTAGCATGGATTAGCATGTAACTAGCATGATTCTAGCATGAATTAGCATGTTACTAGCATGTTTCTAGCATGAATTAGCATGTTATTAGCATGATTCTAGCATGAATTAGCATGTTACTAGCATGATTATAGCATGAATTAGCATGTTACTAGCATGTTTCTAGCATGAATTAGCATGTTACTAGCATGATTCTAGCATGAATTAGCATGTTACTAGCATGTTTCTAGCATTAATTAGCATGTTACTAGCATGTTTCTAGCATGAATTAGCATGTTATTAGCATGATTCTAGCATGAATTAGCATGCTACTAGCATGATTCTAGCATGAATTAGCATGTTACTAGCATGTTTCTAGCATGAATTAGCATGTTACTAGCATGATTCTAGCATGAATTAGCATGTTACTAGCATGATTCTAGCATGAATTAGCATTTTACTAGCATGATTCTAGCATGGATTAGCATGTTACTAGCATGTTTCTAGCATAAATTAGCATGTTACTAGCATGTTTCTAGCATGAATTAGCATGTTACTAGCATGACTCTAGCATGAATTAGCATGTTACTAGCATGTTTCTAGCATGAATTAGCATGTTACTAGCATGATTCTAGCATGAATTAGCATGTTACTAGCATGATTCTAGCATGAATTAGCATGTTATTAGCATGATTCTAGCATGAATTAGCATGTTACTAGCATGATTCTAGCGTGTTACTAGCATGTTTCTAGCATGAATTAGCATGTTATTAGCATGTTTCTAGCATGAATTAGCATGTTGTTAGCATGATTCTAGCATGAATTAGCATGTTTCTAGCATGAATTAGCATGTAACTAGCATGATTCTAGCATGAATTAGCATGCAACTAGCATGTTACTAGCATGATTCTAGCATGAGTCAGCTTGTTTCTAGCATGAATTAGCATGTTTTTAGCATGATTCTAGCATGAATTAGCATGTTACTAGCATGACTAGCATGTCACTATCGTGTTGCTAGCACCTTTCTAGCAAGATTAGCATGTCAGTAGGATGTTAAAACTGTTAGCGTGTGTTAGAATAGCTAGTCACAGTCTCTGGGACAGTTGCTAGGGTGCTGAAATTGGTTGCTAGGGAGTGGCTAGTAAGTTTAAAGGTAATCAGTGATTGGCTGCTGGCTAGACTGAGTTGAATGAGGCCAGACTCTAATCTGTAGGACAGTCTGATGCAGAGTTATGAGCTCACAAAGGTTGATCCAATGTTAAGTAAATGGGAGTCTTTTACAATGGAAGTCTATGGGACAGTTGCTAGGGTGCTGTAAGTGGTTGCTAGGGAGTGGCTAGTAAGTTAAAAAGTCATCAGTTATTGGCTGCTGGCTAGACTGAGTTAAATGAGTCCAGTTAGAAGTCTGTAGGACAGTCTGATGCAGAGTTATGAGCTCACAAAGTTTGACCCAATGTTAAGTCAATGGGACTTTTGGGATTTTTCTGGGTCGTTTTTCAGAAAACCCAAGGTCGGATCAGTTAGAAAAGATATAGCAACCCGAGTCAGACCAGTTTGAAGGTTTGACGAAAGTTTGAAGTATGTAGCTTGAAAGGCCTAGGAGGAGATACACTTAGAAATTAGTCTCAGAAGAATAAGAAGAAGAAGAAGAAGAAGAAGAAGAAGAAGAAGAAGAATAATAATAAGTTTAAGATAGATAACAGTATGCTGGCTTTTCAAGCCACCATAATAATAAGTTTAAGATAGATAACAATATGCTGGCTTTTCAAGCCACCATAATTATTCATTCATTTATTTTCCTTCGGCTTAGTCCCTTTATTCATCAGTGGTCACCACAGTGAAATGAACTGACAACTTATCCAGCAAATGTTTTACACAGTGAATGCCCTTCCAGCTGCAACCCAGTACTGGGAAACACATACACTCCATACACTCTAACATTCACATACATACACTACGGGAAATTTAGTTTATTCAATTCACCTTTGGGATACCTTAGGAAACTGGAGCACCCGGAGGAAACCAGGGAGAAAATGTAAACTCCACACAGAAATGCCAACTGACCCAGCCAGGACTCGAACCAGCAACCTTCTTACTGTCATTTGCAATATATGTTATTGCTTTATTTGTACAAATAGGCTAATAATTAAATAAGAATAATAGTTATCAGTAATATGCTATTACTACTACGATGATGACTTCTACTACTACTAATACTACTACTAATAATAATAATATTTATTAAAAGAATGAAAAATAGCAATGGAAGTATGTTAGTATACTTTTAAAACTCGTACATTTTTAGTCTTTTAGCTAGGCATGAGCATTCACATTATGTATAACTAATTATGAATTGAGGCTGTGACATCAGGCATTTTCCATTCATTTTCCTTCAAATAAAATGACATACTACAAATAAATAATTCACAGTAAACTGAATCCATTATTCTTGTAAAACCATACAAAAATGCTTAAATGTGTTAGGGAACATTTGATTTTGATAGTAAGTGTTGTTTGAATTGTTGCTAAAGGTTTAACGCCTGATTCACACGGGTCTTTACCATCAATGCTTGATGGAGGGCGTGTCTGAAGTTGGGGCTGATGCGAACGTCATAGCAGTGTCAGCCAATAAAGTAAGTCCGCAATCGGGTACTGTCTGAGCTGGGGTATTTTCATAAAGTAATCTGATTGGCTAATGCTTCTGTTGGCACTTGAGAAGTTGAGAAATTCCCAACTTCTGCAATTGACACTGACACCCCTTGTGAATAGGGCATAAACCACTGACAGAGTTGACAATACCATTTTCAACTTTTGAAATAGATTTTTGTTTTTCATTTTTCATGCAATGACATTTTCTACCATTGTGTGCATTAGTTAAAGATGCTAACCTCAAACTAAATACCAGATGGCTTGTTTAAACCACAATGCTATGCATGTTCATCATATTACTCTTTTTGAAAGGCGACTGATAAATTCACAGATCTGACCAATAGTTTTTGGTGTATCCACCAATAATTTAATAAACATTTTAAACAAATGGATGAGAGAAGAATAATGGCATGACCAACGCCTTCCAGAGTTTCTACCAGAGGAAGTGACAGGATTTATATAGTCACAGGCTTTCAGTCAAAGTGGGGTGAATCTGCCTCCAGCTATTATGCCCCCCGCTGATGGAATCAGCTTCCAGAGATAATCAGATGTGCTCCAACATTAGACACATTCAAATCAAGACTGAAAACACATCTGTTTATCTGTGCCTTTACCAAATGAGAACTGTGCTACGTGCCACAGATCGCACTATTATGTCTTTCTTTTCTTTTTCATTCCTTTAGAACCTGTTTTAACACATTTTATTTTAATGTTTTTATTTTGTTATACTGGTTTCTTGTTTATGTGAAGGACTTTAAATTACCATTGTTTATTAAATGTGCTATATGAATAAACTAAACATGTCTTGCCTTATCAGTGCTTTAAAGATTGTGATGCATTTTATAACCTATGTACCAGAGACACCAGAACATAGCGTCTATAACTGAAATGATAAATAATACAGGCTGTTCATTCCACTGTGGTGACTCCTGATAAATAAGGGACTAAGCTGAAAGCAAATGAATGAATGAACGAATGAATGAATGAATGAATGAATGAATGAATGAATGAATGAATGAATGAATGAATGAATGAATGAATGAATGAATAATACAAAAAGTAGATGTTGTTTATTTAAATTTGGATTAAATTTTATATAAAAATCTGACCATCTCATGATTAAAGCTGAATGTAAGATTCAGAAGGCAGAGATGTTTTGTTGTTATTGCTCAAGACGAAACAACCCCAAATACACACAAACAACATAGAGATTACTGTATGTTATTTTTGTTACTATTCAAAATTGTTTCATTAAATTCATTGTTTTTGAAAACAAATATTTAAAAGCTTTATCTTGGAGATGCAAATATATATGCCCGCAATTCTAGAATCACCCATATTCTTAAATAAATTTCATCATTCTGAATGAATGTACTCTGACTTTGAATATATTTGCATCTCGATTCTCATCTTAAATTAAATGTGTTTTAAAAACAGCAGCACAAATGCAGTCATCACTTTCAAAACCAGAGGAAATCACATCATTAATGTCACAGTAGCAGTCACAACCATTATTGCTACTTATTTAATAAATTGCAAATACTGTATATACATAAGATCAGATTTTATTAGCAAATGTTTACTATATTTGTAGTTTCATCCATTGACAGATTTGGAATGCCAGATTCACTGCACATTACTCCTATTTTCATTCATAGAGAGTTTTGGTAAAATAAAATAAATCACTGAAAACAAACTAAAATCATAGGCAGATCTTTGCTCATTCATCTAAGTGACAATTGTGTTTGCGCTGTATTATCAAAGATGGCACCAACAGGGGAATCTGTACGCTCCATTCACACTTGGAAGACAAAGATCAATCCATTTGTCAATTTGTAACAACACATATGCCGTCAGATTGTTAGCAACCTGTCACTAACACAAGCAACGGGATTTCACACATGGCAATGATGAAATGCAAAGCCGTCTAAATCTTCATGGGATTTGTTTTATTTTTTTTTATTTCTGTGCTCCGGCTGCATCTTAAGAGCTTATCCCTTAACACAAGCCATCTATCAGCTTTAACAGCTAGAGATCACAAGGGGATGTTCAAACTGTAGCTATGACCATGTTAGGCATATTGCTCACAAAACCAGGCTGAAATGGCTGAAGCTGTCATTTCTGGTCTGATTCGCTTGCTTTAAATATTTGAAGAAAGTTTCGTACCCTTGTTTACTATTGCGGTACTTTACAATCACTCCACAAATCACAAATGCATTTTGAGCTGTGGTGCCTGGTCAATAATGATAATAACAATAACAGTAATAATAGTAATAATAATAATAATAACAATAATATAAATAATCATAACAGCAATAATAAAAAATAATATCAATAATAATAATAATAATAATAATAATAATAATAATAATAATAATAATAATAATAATAATAATAATATTATTATCAATAATCATAACAATAATAGTAATAATAATAATAATATCAATATCGATAATAATAATAATATCAATAATCATAACAATAATATTAATAGTAATAATATTAATAATAACAATAAAACAAATAATCATAACAACAGCAATAATAATAATAATAATATCAATATCAATAATAATAATAATGATAATAATAATCATCATCATAACAATAATAGCAATAATAGTAATAATAGTAATTTAATCATTTAATAATAATATTATAATAATTTCTTACATTTACATAGCGCTTTCCAGGGTACTCAAAATGGTTTACACACCACCGTTACAGTTGGCAACACAATGTGGCATCTCTCTGAACACTGTAACATGAAGTTGCATCTCGTTCACACCAGAGCGCGCTAATTTGTTCGAACCAAGTCATTAATGAACAGATGTGCTGAAAAGTCGCTGAATGACATCGCTTTGTACCAGCCGGTACAGACAGTTAATCTCCACGCTGGAATATGTACAATAATCTAATCGCCGTGACGCAGCTTAACACGTTCTTTTTAAACCAGAAGAAGAAATCTGCTCTAAACAATGAAAAAACAACCAATTTTCACTTTTTTGTGAAATATATGTGTCCTAATAGTGATTTTAGTAACATGGGACACATATATGACTGACAACATCTCAAAAAATGTGTTGTGGTGTGTCGCGACCCTTAGCAAAATATACAAAATGGCTTCAGGTGGATTTACAAGAAATGCCACATATAAGAAAACGTGCTCCAGTAGAGTATTTGAGATTGTCAAAAATGTACACGACGCCCTCTGGTGAATTTGTGAAAACAAAAACAGCAAGACAACATAGTCCAGGGTACATATTTGTCGGTTCTCAAAAATGTGGCCCTGGGCATATATTTCCAAAGAGCCTGGATTGTTGTTTTCTATTGTGGTCTCTCATCCATGTGCTAACCAGACTCAGCCCTGCTTAGCTTCAATGGGTGACCATGTGAATGATGCAGAGAGCTAGCTGCCAGCTAACTGTATTAACAATTCAACATTGCACATCCTGCTATGTGACTAATGCAGATACAATACACACATTTCTATATACTGTATTGTACAGTCCAATAAATACAGCACAATTGCATTTAAAATTGTTGCATGAATGGAAACGTGTTTGTAGTTGATGATAAATAAATAAAGTATACACACATACACACTGTGATTATTTCATCTCATTACATAAAAGCACCAACATCCACTGGACCAGCAGCATCAGATGCAGCCAGTGTCTTTCAGAGTCATGACTCATGCTGTAATAGGTGTGTATGAGAGGAGTTATTCTGCACTGAAGCACTGAAAGCCTCATGTCAGAAGAACACAAATCTGATGACTCATGCAGTGAAACTACACTTCTCTCTCTTCATTTCACAGTGTACGCCAGAGCATAAATCTTTTACACTGCATGTCAGAGGCCACGCAACTATTAACTGACAGCTAAAGGAAAAAAATATCTAAAAAACACACACAAACCATAGAGCACAGGAAATAAGAGTAGAAATGTTGCCGCAGCTCTGTGGATCATATTGTCGAGGGACTAGCACTCTGGTCGTGTTGCAGTAAGAATAAATGCAGGTTGATCTCACAGTATTCCCTCTCTCATTCCAGCCCTTCTGTTCATAAGAGGACAATTCGCTGACTGGGGTTTTACAGTACAGTCAGCGCTTTCAACCAATCTAAATTTGGCCAGCTTCATTGCACATAAAAAAAAAAAGCTTTAACAGTCGCCAGGGACAAACAGATGAGGGACAAATATTATTACAGAGGGAAATTAAGAGTAATATATGCAAAACTAAAAGTGATAAATGTGGACATTTTTTCACACTGCAACATTTAACTGCGGCATATTAATGGATGAGACAATTTACACATTCAGTGTCACAATGAACTTGCAAATTTTAAAAAAATTGTAACTGCTTTATATTTTTTTAAATTGTGTTTTGCATTCGTGAAATGTGTTTTTTGAATATTCGTATTTAAATTTGTGTATGTGAACTATAAATACACTCACTGGCCACTTTATTAGGTACACCTTAATAGTACCGGGTTGGACCCCCTTTTGCCTGCAGAACTGCTTTAATCCTTCGTAGCATAGATTCAACAAGGTACTAGAAATATTCCTCAGAGATTTTGCTCCATATTGACATGATTGTCTGCTGCACATTTGTGATGCGAATCTCCTGTTCCACCACATCCTAAAGGTGCTCTATTGGATTAAGTTCTGGTGACTGTGGAGGCCATTTGAGTACAGTGAAATCATTCACATGTTCAAAAAACCAGTCTGAGATGATTCACATTTTATGACAATGGCACGTTATCCTGCTGGAAGCAGCCATCAGAAGATGGGTACACTGTGGTCATAAAGGAATGGACATGGTCAGCAACAATACTCAGGTAGGCTGTGGTGTTGACACGATGCTCGATTGGTACCAATGAGCCTAAAGTGTGCCAAGAAAATATCCCCCACAGCATTACACCACCACCACCAGCCTGAACCGTTGATACAAGGCAGGATGGATCTATGCTTTCATGTTGTTGATGCCAAATTTTGACCCTATCATCCAAATGTTGCAGCAGAAATCGAGACTCATCAGACCAGGTAATGTTTTCCAATCTTCTATTGTCCAAGTTTGGTGAGCTTGTGCGAATTGAGTTTATATATTATTGTTAATTTGTTTACGTATGTGCATGTTGTTGTTTTTTTGGGGGGGCGTGAATTATTATTAAGACTAATCTAGCTCCCCAAGTCTGTAGTTAGCAACTCACTGGTTCAAATGATCCAGTTAAAGCTATTCTCTAATTAAAGCTCTAGTCAACAACTAACAAATTTAAACAATCCAGAGTTCCAGATATAGTGAGTCTCCAAATAACAATAATTTAGTGCCCGATAGCTCCGCCCCTTCCGCTACGTGAGCAAACCTGCGGTCGTTGAGTGCGTGAAGAGTCCATCATTTCACACTTCATTGCTGAATGAGTGCATCATCCGAGTAATTAAAGTGCACTTATTATTTTTAGAGTTTTCAGTGTGAACGCACAACTTACACTCATTATACTACAAAATGGCGTACAATAGTGCATAAGTATGCGATTTGGGATGCAGCTCGAGTCTCTAGTTTGCAGCCTGTGATTCAAATGATCCAGTCAGAGCGAGTCTCTAGTTTGCAACCTGTGATTCAAATGATCCAGTCAGACCGAGTCCCTATGATTCAAATGATCCAGTCAGAGCTAGTCTCTAGTTTACAACCCCTGATTCAAATGATCCAGTTACAGCAAGTCTCTAGTTTACAAACCATGATTCAAATAATACAGTCAGAGGGAGTCTCTAGTTTACATTCATTTACAACCCATAATCAAAAAGATCCAATCTGACCGAGTCTCTAGTTTACAACCTTTAATTCAAATAATCCTTTGAGAGGGAGGGGCCCGATCATATAAACGGCACAATGAGGCTTAAGTTGTGTTTGGCATGATTTGTTGCTATTTTCAGACCAGCGCAACCCTAGTTTTCACGTTTTGTGACACGTTGTTCAAATGGCACATCCATTTGCGCCACTTTCCCGGCCGGGCGGAAGTGCTCGAAGGCGGCGTCAAGACCGTAAAGAAAGATGGGGGAAGCGCGGCGGGCTAAGAGCTAAGCTAAAGCTAACACCACACCGGCTCTCTTTACCCAGCAACTTCCTCACCAATGTACGGTCACTGGTGAACAAAAAGAATGAGATTCGACTGCGCATCAACCACAGCAAAAGATTATGGAACTGTAATGTCATGATTTTCACAGAAACATGGCTAAACAGTGGGATACCAGACAACGCTGTATCTCTAACTGAGCATCACACATTCCGAGCACACAGTACGGCGGATGACTCCAGTAAGACCAGAGCTTTTATATTAACAAAGCTTTGTGCACAAACTCTATCATTGTTGGGAGACATTGCTCTGTTAACCTGGAATTTCTAATGGTAAATGTAGACCGTTTTATTTACCATCATAACTGCTGCTTATATTCCTCCCGATGCTGATGCCAAGCTTGCTATGAATGAACTTCATGCAGCCATCAGCGAACAACAGACTGCTCACCCAGAGACTGCTTTTTTTGTTGCAGGGGATTTTAATCACTCAAACTTAAAGACAGTGCTCCCCAAATTCCATCAAAACATTTTCTGCCACAAAAGGGAAACAAAACTTTAGACCATGTTTACACAAACATGGCTGAAGTGTACGCTGTGACCCCCCTGTCCCACATGGGTCAATTAGATCACCTTTCTTTGGTCCTCAGCCCCAAATACTTACCCCTTCTCAACAATGTGAAACCATCAGTGAGGACCATCAAAGTGTGGCCAGCCGGGGTGGACTCCACACTCCAGGACAGGTTTCAACACACAGACTGGAGTATGTTTGCTTCCCAGGCCACCTGTGGCTCTCACACAGACATTGACAGTTACACTTCCTCTGTTCTGAAATACATCAACACCACCATAGACAGTGCTACAACCCAGAAACAGATCACTACATACCCAAATCAGAACCCATGGATGAACAAGGAGGTACACCTCCAGCTGAATGCACGCAACACTGCCTTCAGATCAGGGGATGCACAGGCCTACAGCACTTCCAGGGCTAATCTGAAGAGGGGCATCAAAAAGGCCAAGCACTGTTACAAGCTAAAGCTAGAGGAGCACTTTTCCAACTCTGATTCTCGGCACATGTGGCAGGGCAACCAGGCCATCAGCAACTACAAACCCAGCCAGTCCACCCCCACAGCCACAAATGTCTCCTTCCTGAACGAGCTAAATGACTTTTATGCCCGCTTTAAAAGAGACAATAAAGAACCCTACACCAGGATCATTTCCTCAACCGACCACTCACCTATCACACTCACCTCCTCAGAAGTCTACACCGCACTGAGTCGGATCAATGTGCGTAAGGCTGCTGGACCAGATGGTATTCCTGGGCGCGTCCTCAAAGCTCGCTGGGGTATTCACAGACATTTTCAACCTTTCGCTTAACCTAGCAGCCGTGCCAACATGCTTTAAAACCACCTCTATTGTGCCAGTGCCCAAACACTCCAGCCCAACATGCCTGAATGACTACCGCCCTGTAGCACTTACACCTATCATCATGAAGTGCTTCGAGCGGTTCGTCCTGGCACATCTGAAAGACTCTTTGCCATCCACACTGGACCCACATCAGTTTGCCTACCGTGGCAACAGGAGCACAGAAGATGCCGTCTCCATAGCACTGCACTCTGTACCCACACACCTGAACAAAAAAAACATTTATGCACGAATGCTGTTTGTTGACTTCAGCTCAGTATTCAACACTGTCATACCCTCTAAGTTAATGATCAAACTTAGAGACCTGGATATCAACGCATCTCTCTGCAACTAGGTTAAGGACTTTCTGACTAACAGATCTCAGAATGTTAGATCAGGCCACATCTGCTCCACCACCGTCACACTCTACACTGGTGTACCACAGGGCTGCATGCTGAGCCCCTTCCTCTACTCCCTTTTTACCATCGATTGTAGGCCTGTGAACAGATCCAACACCATCATCAAATTTGCAGATGACACCACATTGATTGGTCTAATCAGCAATAATGATGAGACTGCCTACAGGGAGGAGAAACAGCATCTGGCCACTTGGTGCACCGACAATAATCTGCTCCTTAACACCAACAAGACCAAGGAGCTCATTGTGGACTTCAGGAAGAGACAAACAGGCTCACATGATCCCATCCACATTAATGGGATGGCCGTTGAGCCTGTCTCATTCTTCAAGTTCCTGGGGACCCACATCTCAAAGGACCTTTCCTGAACCACCAACACCTCCAGCCTGGTCAAGAAGGCTCATCAGCGCCTATTTTTCTTAAGGCAACTTAAAAGAACCAGCTTTCATCAGCTGTCTTGGTGAACTTCTACCGCTGCACAATAGAAAGCATCCTGACCAACTGCGTCACAGTCTGGTATGGAAGCTGCTCTGTTGCGAAGTGTAAGGCACTGCAGCGGCTGGTGAAATCTGCCCAACGCATCACAGGGACTACACTGCCAGCCATAGAGGACATCCAGAAGAGACACTGTCTGCGCCGAGCACGCAGTATTCTTAGGGACACCTCTCACCCTGCTCATAGTTTCTCTCCTGCATTCTGGCAGGCGCTTCAGGCTCCCCCGGACAAAAACCAGCAGACTGAGGAACAGCTTTTTCCCCAGAGCTGTCTCCCTTTTGAACTCTGCCCCTCACTGACTCTTTCCTTGCTCTGTTAAACATCATTTGGGAAATATTTAAAAAAGAACAAAAAAAATCTAAGGGGGGCTAATAATTCTGACTTCAACTGTATATTAAGGCACATTGTTGGCATGACAATTTGCATTTGTATAATGTTATTATTGTTAGCAGTATTATTTATTATTTGCATATTTATATTTGTTTTAATAAAACAAGTTTAGATTTGTTCATCTGTCGGATTTGGAGATGTATGCATCACTATTGGGGCATAAGAACAAGACATGTGTTTGGATATAACTCAATTTTTTGACCACACTTTGTTATTATTGTTCATTTATTATTTTGCTAGAAACTAGAACTGAATTTAGAAATAGTTTTGAAACAAATATTTGTGCTTAACAAACTACATTAAATATGTAGGCTAATGGATTTAATCAGTGGAGTGTGTACAACACCACTTCCTCATCGACAAAAGTAAAGGAGTAAAGTAAAGAGTAAAAGTAAAGTATCATCTGTTTTTAAAATGTGCTTTTAAAATTTGAAGCACACTACAAATACACATTCAATACTAATAAGTGCACTCAACTCTGCACAAGACCAGTTAATGCAGTTTACATAAGCTAATGCATCAATATACAGGAACTTTGTTGTTGTGCATATCACTCCAGACTGCACAGAACGCCTCACTGCTTCCAGCAGGTGTTATTTCAGTCTGTCTCACTCAATAACATACAATCATTCAGTCTCCCGGGCCTATGAAATGCTGTCTGGCAGCACAGACTGTCTTTTCTAAAAGAAAAAATATATATGTATTGCTTTTCTTTATAGCTGAGCCTGGCCTCCGCAGTGCAGTGCTGTAAGTTATTTATGTCTGGCATCTATTGACTGCATTCAAAATCACATCAGATTGAATAAACTTACTTTTAATAATCTGTTTTGCTGCTTCTGGTAATGCTGCATGTGTCTCTGTCTTTTCTTTATTGATTGCCAGTCCACTGTTGAATTCTTCTTCACTTTTTTTTATTGTGAAAGCACATTAATTGAATCTGGAGTGTGTAATATCAGGCTGAGTCTTTCTTCATGCTCATAAATGACAAATAGTGTGGATGTGCGCACATGCAAGAAGCTTAATAGGGATTAATTGGATTACTGACGTTAAATCAGAAAGCTCAAAATTATGAGGTCTTCATGAGGAAATCCTATTTCTAGTGCAGTTAGAAAGGCCAAAGGTTATATAACATTATATAACAGTGAGTACAGTTGCATTGACCTGCTGGCTGCAGGATGCGATTAAGAGCACCATCCTCAACGCTGGAGTTAATTGGTTTTATTCTCAGAGGCTTAAAACTTTCACTGACGGCCGAACAACAAATAGACCAACTGGAAACATTTCCAGCTAACTGTAAATAGCATTAGACTGCATTCTAGCACACTTGAATAGCACAGTAAAATTATGTAAATGATTATCTCCAGTAGTATCAATCACACCGTTTCACATTGTTTGAATGTATGGTGTTAGCATTTAGCCAAGTTTATGAATAATTCATTATTACCCAAAGTTATATTTAACACAATTCACAAACTTCGTTAAGATGATTTTCAGTGCTACAAGATATATCTAGAAAGAAAAGTGTTGTATCAAGGCTATATTTTGTCTATCAGGAGTTTGATCAGTATTAGTCAATACTGCTTGTGCAGTGTTGTTTTACTTATCTTGGATTTGCTTAGCAAAGTTTCTGAGGGGTTGGGGGTAATTAGGGTTATCAACAAAGATGGGCAGAAATACATTGAAATGTATCTTCCATCAATAGGCCTATTGGATCAATCCCTTCACCGTTAAACATTACTTTAGTGAAGTAAACAATGTTTGACAGCAACAAATTTTCTCTGCCACTTCATTCACCTATAAGGAGACATTTCGGCTTGTAACCCAACTTGTGTTTTTTTAGTTACAAACTGCAATCCATCAATTATTTGTACAGGATACTTATTCTCCCAAGATTCTTTCAGTTCTTCTTTAACAGCAAGAGTCTCAGTTTACCCTCAACCACCCAACCAACAATACCAGTACACCATATTTAAGTGTTTTATTTTTATTTCTAAAGTTCCTCTACATGTCCACCTGCAACACTGAGTCTGCTGATGATCTGAAGGCTGCTCATCCTGTTATTCAGGACTGATATTTTATTCCATCTCATTTATTAAGCAAAGATGTTGAATTGTATATTATAGCCATTATATATTTCTGATCTTAGCATTGCTCTGTAGCTATTTTCAATGGTTGTTGACTTACTCTTAAATATACCTTCACCCTTTGTCTTTTACTTTCTTTAAGCATAATTTCCATCCAAACTCCAAGCACTGACCACTTTCTTAAAAATGTTCTGTTCTGATTCAAGCTTAGGCTAATAACTGAGAAACCACCAATCAAAGGCTTCATTTTTAAGATGCCATCATGTACTGTAGACTTATTGCAAAGTATTCTGAAACTACAAAAATACAAGACACTAAAGTATTTTGATACAAAATATTAACCCATTTTCAACAACTCATCAAATACAAATGACAAAATACTATTTTGTATTTGAAATACATATTAGAAATACATGCATCATAAATATTGCCCATCGCTGGTTATCAATGTTCATACATGTTGTGAATGTCTTTTAATCACTTAACACACGTATTCATCAGCACACACATCTATCTTTTTGGCATCTTCAGTAGTATGTTGCTATAATTTTTCCATCTAAACTCTTTCTTTTTTTGACTCTGCAACAGCAGCTCATTTCCAACCTAGGCTCATTCTGAGAACGTAGTCCCGTGGACGTTTCTGGAGACCGTGAAATACGTCCCAAGAGGTACGTATTTTTGCAGTTTTTGTTTTCGCCAATCCGCGAGAGGCCGCTGTGCGCGCTTTTTCCCGGGCCGTTCCCTTCCGCCTGTCTGCCTGGATGACAGAATGATTGACTGTGCGACCGGCCAATCGGCTGACCCACCCTCCTCCATCCCTAAACCCAACCAACGACGATTCACAAAAGCTGTGACCACATTCTGTGACCACATTTGACCACATTCTCGACCTGTGATGAACTTGTTCGCTTCATTTTTTGGATTTTGTTTTTGTTTTCTTACCTGATTTCTGTAACCGCTCTTCCCCGTCGAACCCTGTCGTCATCGTCATCGTCATGGTCAGACCCTCTCTGCGCCTCGAGTCCGCCAAAGTACACGAAGAGCTAACCGGACAAACTGGTTGCAGCGGGAAAGCCCTCCACACGGAGGGGAGTGGCCGGCCGGCAAGTGCCGAAAGGAACGGCGTCACACCGCCCCGCAGCGTTCGCTTAAAAAAATGGAATGTAGCTGTACGTACCCTCGGCAACATATTTCGCAGTCTCCAGAAACGTCCACGGGACTACGTTTTCAGAATGAGCCTGGGTTGCTCATTTCAGCTGTAAAACTGAAACTAGACATTTTTAAATGCAGGCCATTTAAAAATGTGTAATTTAATAACTTAGTTGAAATAAAACCCATATGTGTGAAAACCCCTGCCAGAGTGATTTTTTTCAGAGACTCCAGTGTGTGGCACAATATTTGCCTTATGATTTCTTCACTCTGATTGGCCAATATGATGAAATCTTTGTTTGTGGCAAATGAGTCGCACATTTCACACCATTTGCACCACCCAATGGTTATTTGTCTCTGGTCGTATGTTTGCATTAACTTTGTATGTAACTCACTCGCACAAATACTTAATTCCACATTTGGTGTGACCCCAGCTTTTATTGCCACCTGTTGGTTCGGCATGCCCTTGACAGTGCATCACAGCGCATATTTTTTTCATTTTTTTATGTCAACAATTGTTTTATAAACAAAGGAAGGGGTGGGAAACTATATTTAAAAAATACTCGTGGCAAAATAAAAAAATACTTGAGGATGTGCGCACATTACCTCAGCATCCTCTACTAAATTTCATGTCTTTAAATATGCTTGCCTCTGTTGCTTGGTAACTTTCTGCTTAAAAAAAGCATAACTTTCTGATAACAAACACATAAATTTACTTAAGACATGTCTTTCAAACTTTCAGAAACAAACTTTTCACTACGGTGAAAGAAATGAGCCTTTCCCAGTTGCAGAACAAAATGATTTTTGTGGGTAGTAACAAAAATTCAATTCAGAACAGTCCTATGGCCATTCTAGTAGTGATAGAATTCTGATAGCTCCAGTGTTAAAAACTAAAGAGTATAAAAGCAATTGCAGATGCAGCATGCATAAATGGAGGTGCTGCTTGTATACTGTGCACATTTTATGCCTTAAAGCCAAAAGTATTCTAGTATCTTAAAATGAAAGCCCAAAGTATACTTCTGTTTTTATGCTAGGGTAGCCAACAAAAAATGTGTAAGTCAATCTCACAAACTACTTAACCAGCGCAAAATGTCTCTGGGCAGTAAAGCATAAATTATGCACAATTTGTTCACATTCCAAAGACTTTGATAATTTCAAAAATACCAGGATTTAAATTATCCAAATCCTAATCTCACATGCAGTGATGGAAAGCAGACAGATTTGGATGCAACTTTCATGTACAAGCATCTGGGTTTAAAGAGTTTATCAACTGACCTTTCACGTATTTCATATCAGCATTCAACATTCGGTACATTTATCTGTTCTTTTTTTATCCTCTTCTAGTGAAGGATATTCTCCACACGGGCATGACAGTGCAGCCTGCGGGGAGGAATCCCGCATGTCCTGATACGTTTGGCAAACAACGGAAGCACAACCAGCAGTGCACCACTGGAGCTTTGGGTTTATCAGCCCACCAGGGAACATCCTGGCCAGAATATGTAAAGGTAGACGACAAAGTCCTGTCTGAGAACTGAATCAATACTTATCAGCACAGCCATGGCTATAGTCATCTTACAAAGCAATTGGCATGTTGGAAGAAAAACCTTGAACAGGGGAGTTTTATATAAAATTGGAACAGAGGATTAAATCGCAGAATCAAGGAGAGATGAAAAGAATTAAAGCGGAGTTACCACTTATTCAAAAAAGTCAATTTCTTCAGTACAATAAGCCCTTCACAAAGAGTTGAATAGAAAAATCACAACATTATGTAGCAAAATGGAGAAAATTACATTGTTATTTTTATCAAAACACTGTAAACACTGAAAGCTCAAAAGGAATTGGGAAAAGCAATACATAGTACAGTGTAACATCGTTTAAAACAGAAATATAATGTCGTAGTACAAGGTTTTTTTTTTTTTTGAGTAATAAATCAGGACATCTTACTGAACACCTACAACAGTGTAGGCAACTGTGACCACGAGTCCTTGAGTTTAAGAGATGTGGGTTTGAGTCGTGCACGTGGGCACAGTTACAGGAATCCCTGCTTTTACAATTCAAAAAGTCAAACATCCCCTGCATCATTCAACAAAAGGCTGTGTGCCTGTAAGCTTTACCATAAAAATAAGATTAGAAACCAATCTTTTTCAACTGGTTATGCTTCTGAACTCACATTGGGTGTTAGAAATGCACAAAAAATCTGGGGTTGGTAATTTTTTTTTAATGATTTTGAGAAAAAATCTCCTATGCTCACCTATGCTTACATTTATTTGATCAGAATTACTGTAATATTGTAAATAGGTGTTGGCTATTATTCCAGTCATAAGTGTCAAATGATTCTTCAGAATTCACTTAGATGATTTACTGCTTACTTTGTTTTGTTTTATTTAATAAACTACCCAGTGTTTCAAATTCCAAATAGAAAATGTTGTCATTTGGAGATTTTTTGTATAAAATAACAAAAAAGGGACCATTTCAGACATGTGAGACATTAATAAACATTTGTTCTTTTGAACTGTTTTTAATGCCAAAAATAAATAAAGATCATGTTCCATGAAAATATTACGTCATTTACTACTATAAATACATTAAAACTCAATTTCTGATTAGTAATGTGCATTGCTAAGCACTTCATTCAGACAACTTTAAAGGTGATTTTCTCAATATTTCGTTTTTTTTAACCCTCAGATCAGAGATTTTCAAATTAAAATTGCCAAATAATAAATAATATCTAACAAATCAATTGTAAAGCAAAAAAACTAAATTGAATTACCCTTAAAAATGGCTTTGAAATTCAGGGTCACATATATCTGCCACTACACACACACACACACACACAGAATTATTAGCCCCCCTTAAAATTATTATTATTTTATATTTCCCAAACGATGTTTAACAGAGCAAGGAAATTTTCACAGTATGTCTGATAATATTTTTCTTCTGGAGAACGTTTTATTTGTTTTATTTCGGCTAGAATAAAAGCAGTTTTACTTTTTTTAAAAACATTTTAAGGTCAGTATTATTAGCCCCTTTAAGCTATATATTTTCAATAGTCTACAGAACAAACCATCATTATACAATAACTTGCCTAATTACCCTAACCTGCTTAGTTACCCTAATTAACCTAGTTAAGCCTTTAAATGTCACATTAAGCTGAATACTAGTGTCTTGAAAAATATCTAGTGAAACATTATTTACTGTCATCATGGCACAGATAAACTAAATCTATGAGTTATTAGAAATGAGTTATTAAAACTATTATATATATGTATATATTGTATTGGTCACGTTTCTTTCAATATCTACGTCATTTACGCCCCAGTTGCAGAGTTAAGGAGCTACAGAAACGACAAGGAGATTCAAGCTTCCTCCTCCCTTCCAGCAGAAGCCATAAAGACTTGATGACATTCAGATCTGTGCAGAATTAAACCAAGGGTGTCCCCCTCCCTGCAGGACACGTGTGCAAGTGTGCAAAGACACAGAGACAGGCTGTACTGATGATCTGGGGGGCAGAGAGCGCAGGAGACAGAGATTAATTATGTTCAAATGGCCATGCATAACTCACATCTGCTGCACCTAAAGATCCCGAGGCACGAGCTGGATACAATGTCCCTGTTTCAGACTATTAGACATGCAGGCGTCCATATCCTACAACCCCCCTAAAATCCATTCATGCAGGGGTCCCAGTATCATGATGGGTGACCCTCTGGCAGCCATAAACCCCCCAAACAACTGCTCTTCATTCATGTCAATCTCCTCATGCACGTTTGTTTGAAAAACACACTTCTGCTATGCAATGGTGGTCATCTTGATGAAAAAAAAAATCTAAAAATAAAATCACTGTAAAACAAATTTCAATGGAAAAAAACATCAAAAATAGCTATAAAAATAGCTCTTTTTAAATAGTAAAGTGTAAGTTTTCTTACTATATCTGGTGAAAATTTGTAAATTGACATTCCCAGAATATCTGATGTGCCATTTGCAAATTGTCTTCTGAAGTTATGTAGAGCAAAATTCAAAATTAATAGCCCTCCTGATCATATTTTTTCTCAAATGATGTCAACAGAGCAAGGAATTTTTCCACAGTATTACCTATAATATTTATTCTTCTGGAGAAAGTCTTATTTGTTTTATTTCGGCAAGATTAAAAGCAACTTTTAATTTTTTAAAAACCATTTTAAGTTCAATATTATTAGCCCCTTAAGCAATATTACTTTTTGATTGGCTAATGACTACAGGACAAACCATTGTTATACAATGACTTTCCTAATTACCCTAACTTGCCGAGTTAATCTAACCTAGTTACACCTTTAAATTGCATACTAAGCTGAATACTAGTATCTTGAAAAATAACTAGTAAAACATTATGTACAATCATCATGGCAAAGATAAAAGTTCTTAGAAATTAGTTGTTAAAACTATCGTTTAGAAATGTTTAAAAAAATCTTTCCATTAAACAAATTGGGGTAAAACATCAAAGAAATTAAAATTAACAGGAGATCTTTTCTGATTTCAACTGCATATAAGGGCTAATCTAATGTTGTTAGATTGTACCTTTATTGTTGTATTTGAAACCGTATGGAGATAAATAGTGGTATAAATGATGACTAGCCATCTTTCACATATTAGCAGGTTTTCCAGACTGTGGAAAAGCTGTTTGTGATGAGCTATTGTGGCATGTTTTGTCTGGAATCACTGTATTTGGTGTATTAAAATTGTAATTTATCTTAATAAAACACTATAGTTGACCAAACAGTTAGAAATTGCATACTATTGTATGTTTAATGGTAATATTCTGGCAACAACTACTACTTGTTTTTCACATATATATTGTATTTTTTTTAATCTTTCACAGTGTTGGATTGCTTAGAAAAGTATCATGTGAAAAAGGCCACTATAAATTGTAAAAGACTGGTTATGCATGAGCTTTTAATATTTAGGTGTTCCCCTCCTCCACTGTCCACCAGGTCTTTTAGATCTGCCCTGGTTAAATTTGTATCACACGTGTCTACAAAGGGGACAGAAGTGTGGAACCAATGGTAAGACAAAGGCATAGGGCAGTGCTGGAGAGTTTTATGGGGCTTGATGTACATCTGGCATTGTCCTTCCGGATCTAAAGGGGACATTCTGCTCACATAAGCGTCTGTCTTACGACATTGCAGAGTTAAACGCAAAATAAATTAGCATCCAGTTGGCATTTATGGCATGCTAATTACGACCCCTTCTG
Source organism: Danio aesculapii (assembly GCF_903798145.1). Taxonomy (NCBI): domain Eukaryota; kingdom Metazoa; phylum Chordata; class Actinopteri; order Cypriniformes; family Danionidae; genus Danio; species Danio aesculapii. The sequence goes on along the minus strand of NC_079453.1, from coordinate 29,132,955 downwards.
CTGGAGACTTCTAAATCAAATCAGAGGCACACACATTGTTCAGAGAACAAATTTGATTGTTCTAATGAAAAAAAAAAGTAGGCAGAACATCCTTCACTATTTTCCACATGCACAACGGAATTAAATAGGACTATAAAATATTTAAATAATAAAAAAGCAAAATATAAGAAGAATACAATCAAGACTTTAAGTAGCTCTGTGTAACAAACACATTAAAATACAAATATTATTTGTCACGCACTTTCAACAGAATAACACATACATTTTATATGTTTTGGTAGTTCCCAGCAGACACAAAACGTCACAAGACGTTAATATTAGGTTAGATTTAGGTCATCGGTATCAAAGGACAATATTATTTTCATCTCCAACAACACTGTGAAATAACGTTGATATTTAGTTGATTTTAGGTTGTGTTGGAAAGTGACCAAAATTTAATGTCAAGAACATCTTAAACCAATGTCATATTGACGTCAAATACTGACATTTATTCGTCAGGTATAGCAATCAAAATCCAACATCTGATAGACGTCATATTGGTAACATCTACATAATGTCAAGCTGTAACACCAGTAGGCGCTAATATTTTGTTGTTTTTAGGTTGCATTGAAAAGTAACCAAAATGCAACATCTGTACAATGTTGGACTGACATTGGGTTTTGACGTCAACTTAATTTTCATTTCCAAACAAAATGCAATGTCCCATGCACGACTTTGGGGTACAATGTCAATCTAACATCATCTTGATGCCCTGTGCCTGCTGGGTTCATTTAAAAGACAACAGCATTTGGGGCCTGAAAAAACTAATTTTCTAATATATAATATCTGTTAACTCAAAAAATAAATCAATGGATTATTTCAATCCCAGTGTGTGTTCAGTGTAAATTAAAACACCATTGAAACAGACATGACTTACACATCTGTATTACGTGTTTAGTATTTTTTTCAAACAAAATAACAATGATAGAATACAAAGTAATATAGCTACCAAATCATTTATTCTTAAAAAATATTCAAATGGGCTATATGCACAGCTAGTGTTTTTCAGCCAATGATAAACATCCGGTGAAAGCTTTATGTGACTATTTTTAATTTCATAAGGTTTCTTTTACAGCATCGATGTTGTAATGTAATTCAAATATAATCAGGTAAATAGACCTAAGCATCCATTTAGTTGTTAATGCATAAAAAGAGATTTTTAAACGCAGGCGTCGTCATTAGCAGCAGGCTAGCGCAGAAAATCCATTGAAAATACTGGGGTAAAATTAATTTCCATATTTTAAAGACATGGCATGGAAAAATATAATTTAATGCAGTGCTTCTTATTTTGTCTGATACCCACTTTATATCGTATCTCAGCCAGGCTGTGAAGATCGCTGTTTTTTTAAAGAAACCAAAATGACTTAAACGCAGCGATTTTGTATAAGATGAAAATTCACCGGAAGCCCTGGGGCTGGCCGACTGAAATTAAAAGTCTGTGTGTATACACCCCATTAGTATGTTGCAAATAAGTAGTATATTAGAAATGACTATTTCAGGGCAACACAGATTGTCTACTTCACTGTCAAAAATATCTCTGTTAATTAACAGTTTCTGGATTTTATTTTATGAATAGCATTATGAGATGTTGACCTCTGCTCTGTCCACTTTTGATGTTGAAAATTCAACTTTACAGTTTAACAAAGTGACTTTTATTGACATTTTAGTAGTTTGAAATAATATAATGTATAAGAAATAATATACAGAGAAATAAGTCTGAGAAATAACAGTAATAGAACATTACAAGGTTTTTGTACTGTAACAACACCAATCCAGACAATATATCACTTTAACTATTAAAACTGTTAATAAAAGTCACTTTTTTCCCAAACTTTTAAGATTAAAAGTTGTTGGAAAAAAGATCAAGGTCCAATTGAGAAGTTTAAATGTAACAGGAAAAATAAAAACATGAATCACATAAAATGGAAAACTTAATTTACAATTAAATTTTTTACAGTACGCAAGCGGCACTTTTTAAAAACTTTTTAAGGTTAAAAGTTGTTAGAAGAAAGATCAAAGTCCCATAATGCAATTCAAAAGCAAAAAAAAAACGTGAAAAAAAATATAAAAACATGAATCACAAAAGACATTCATTCATTTTCTTTTCAGCTTAGTCCCTTTATTATTCTGTGGTCGCCACAGCGGAATGAACCGCCAACTTATCCAGCACATGTTTTATGGGAGATCCATCCACACTCATACACTACATCCAATTTAGCTTACCCAATTCACCTGTACCACATGTCTTTGGACTGTGGGGGAAACCAGAGCACCCGGAGGAAACCCACGCGAACACAGGAAGAACATGCAAACCCCACACAGAAACGCTAACTGACCCAACCGAAGCTCGAACCAGTGACCTTCTTGCTGTGAAGCGACAGCACTACCTACTGCGCCACAGCTTCACCTTCACAAAATACAAAAAACTGCTAACTTTTTTGTATTACACATTTTTTTACAATGTATATTCAAAAATCTTCACAAAAAAGGTGCATACTTTTAGCATGAACATCATTGAAACATCTCTCATTGTGTTCCACGTTAGGCAAGAAAATGATATCAACTCAATATCAGCACACTTTCCATTTTTACATGATATTCTCCATTTGCACATATACTGAACAATGTGATCTAGCACTCCCTTTAAATCCTCGTCATTTTCAACATTAATTGGAAGTTGAATCATTGCTGAGAAGAGAACAAGTCAGAACAACATCCCGAAAACGCCTCTCTGTGTCACGATAACACAGTTTTGTGGATTGCATTAGGAGGTGTAAGAACACAGCTCGAGCCCAGCAGTGCTGCACAGACGACAACAAGAGCACAAACAGCAGACTCCAAATTAATTATCCAGCTGCCAACATCACTCATCTCTAAGTACCTGTGCGAAACCGGGACGAGCGCTGATAGATTTTACATTGGTGCAACAACCGACATGACACCATCATTACTCCTACAGGAGGACAGTGGTTGAAACCTGAAAGCTGTCAACAAACGCCACTAATTAAGCCTGTGGGAACTCAAAGAGCAGAGTAAGCCTCTGTGCTCTGGGCCTGTGCAATGCGCTAGATGCTTGTCAGGAAATCATGCTGATTGTATATTAAATAAGACGCCCTGGGGCTGAGGGAAGATAGACAGTGAGGAAAAGAAGAAATTAGGTTTGAATCCCAACAGGCCTGTGAAATTCAAATGAATGCTGCAGGATGAGCAAATGAAAGCCTCTCCTTCACAGAAAAGAGAATAAGGAGGCTTCTAAAAACAAGCCTCGCTTCACTGTCTTAAAGGGACAGACACCTAAAACTGTAAATGCTGTCATTGTTTATATATTCCGATGTCGTTACAAATGAGGGATTTGTCAGAATAGTTGGACTGAACTTGACAGGTAAATGACTTGACAGCTAACTTGACAGCTACATCTACAATGTAAAATGTATCTGTTAATTCTGTTTCCGTATTTTGTGTTTTCCATTTATTTACGGTTGTGGATTGCATCTGTTGACTTTGATGTTGATAATAAAACAGTTTAACAACATGACTTTTATTAACATTTTAGTAGTTTGAGATAATATAATGCATAAGAAATATTATATAGACACGCAAGTCAGTAAAATGACAGAAAATGTCCAAGCAGTTTATTACAAGGTTTTGTACTGTAATATACAACACTAACCCAGACAATATATCACCTTAACTTTTACAAATGTTAATAAAAGTCACTTTTTCTAATTTTCAAGGTTAAAATTTGTTGGAAGAAAAATCAAGGTCCCATAATGCAATTAAAAAGCATAAATATAATGAGGGGGAAAAAAACTTGAATCAATTACTATGGAAAAAAATATATAGAATTTTTTATACAGTACATGCAAGTGGCTAGTAGATAACTAAAAGATTTGTGTTCTTTAAGGTAATTTTTTTAAGCAGCAGTAGTATAGCTAGTAAACTGATAAAAAGCTGTGTTTTAGCTGTCACACACACAAAAAAAAAAAATGGGTATGGTTACTTATGTTTTATGCATTTTCTTACTTTTACATACTCTACACTACCTGACAAAAGTCTTGTTGCCTATCCAAGTTTTAGGAACAACAAATAATAACTTGACTTTAAGTTAA